>NW_026691296.1:0-176605 GCF_020826845.1 Diceros bicornis minor
CCCCCATGGACACATGTTCTTCAGCTGGGTCTGATTTTCTCCAGACAAGCTGTCTTGGGAAGGATTTGGCCAGCCCTAAGAACCTGAAGGGAAAGGGCGGAGGGGGGTTCTCTCTCTGCCCCCGACAGCCCCGAGCTGGGTCGCTCCCTCAGACCTGGCCAGGGGCAGCCCATCCCCCGGCGCCCTTCCCCGGGGCATCCAAGGGCAGGCTCGGCGCCAGCCCCACCACGCTCGCCACTGCCCGACCATCGTCCTCCCTCGGGGGGCCTGGGCAGGACAGGGACCCGGCTGTGGGAGGCCTCCAGATCTCAGGCCTGGCACACCGTTTACCAGGCTGCTTCCTCCTCTGACGGGGGCCCAGCACACGCCCCAGGAGACTTGGCAGCCGCCCCCAGGGCTCTATCCTCTGGAACTCGTCCCCTTGGAAGGGGCTGGCCCAGGTGCCAGGTTCGGCTGGTCGGCCAGCCTCCTTTGGAGAAAGCAGGCAAGCCGAGCCAGGCTTGCAGTGGCCCTGGCGTGACACCTGCCACCTCAGGCAGAGGGCCTCCCGCGTGCCCTCCATGGCGGATTTCTCCCCGGAGCCGTGGCCTGGGCACTAGGAAGGCCGGGCCTCCCCGACTTCCGGGAGGAGGGGCTAGCCCAGTTACGCCCTGGCCCCCAAACCCTCTGGTGCCATCTGCCTGTCTCGGCACTTCTGACTCCACAGAGCCTTTCCTACACCTGGGCTGCCTGCCGTGGCAAAGTGCAGGCGTGGGGTGAGGCCATGGCTTTGTCTTTCCAGGAAGAAATGAGCCCCTGGCCGAAGCAGCAGGCCCAGGCAGAGCCTTGAGCTTGAAGCCCAGTAGGTCTGTGGCCCTCAGGGCCACAGCAATGCTTTCAAGGCAGGGAAGCGGCCTGCAAGCTGAGTGGGAGTGGGGGAGGGGAGGGAGACAGCTGAAGCCGAGTCCAGAAGGGCGGCAAAGGAACAGCTGCAGCTGGGTCAGAGCCTGGAGGGAGGGCGGGGCATTCACTGAGGACCCCCGAGGTCAGCCCTAGGCCCTGGCGGTCGCGCAGGCGCCCTTGGCCTGTGCGGTGGGTGGGGGGTTGAAGCCAAGCCCGCAGGGCTCCCGGAGCGGCCAGAGAAAGAAGGGCCCTTGGAGAGGTAGGCGAGGTGGGTAGGGGGAGCCACCTTACTCTCCTCAGCTCCCTGAGGGGGAGAGAGAGAGACAGAGACAGAGAGAGAGATCCATGACCTCTGAGTCTCTGCCTCTACCGCTGGCTGGTGCCAACTCACGCGCCATCCCACTTCCAGCCATCACCCCCACGCCTGCCCCGGAGCCAGCCCCACTACAGAGAGGCCGCTTCCTGCTCCCCTCTGTGCCTTCCCTTCCCGACCTGACTCCAGTGCAGGGGATAAGCTTCAGACAAGTCTTTCCATGTCCCTCTGCATGACAATAGACTTCCTCCCCTCTCCCATTCCACAGGCCCACCCGGGACATCCACCTTGGTCATTAGCTCAGGAGAGGATGCAAGATGAGAATCTCTGCTATTGTGTGGGGAGACTCAGTTTCCCGGGTTTCCCCCATGGACACATGTTCTTCAGCTGGGTCTGATTTTCTCCAGACAAGCTGTCTTGGGAAGGATTTGGCCAGCCCTAAGAACCTGAAGGGAAAGGGCGGAGGGGGGTTCTCTCTCTGCCCCCGACAGCCCCGAGCTGGGTCGCTCCCTCAGACCTGGCCAGGGGCAGCCCATCCCCCGGCGCCCTTCCCCGGGGCATCCAAGGGCAGGCTCGGCGCCAGCCCCACCACGCTCGCCACTGCCCGACCATCGTCCTCCCTCGGGGGGCCTGGGCAGGACAGGGACCCGGCTGTGGGAGGCCTCCAGATCTCAGGCCTGGCACACCGTTTACCAGGCTGCTTCCTCCTCTGACGGGGGCCCAGCACACGCCCCAGGAGACTTGGCAGCCGCCCCCAGGGCTCTATCCTCTGGAACTCGTCCCCTTGGAAGGGGCTGGCCCAGGTGCCAGGTTCGGCTGGTCGGCCAGCCTCCTTTGGAGAAAGCAGGCAAGCCGAGCCAGGCTTGCAGTGGCCCTGGCGTGACACCTGCCACCTCAGGCAGAGGGCCTCCCGCGTGCCCTCCATGGCGGATTTCTCCCCGGAGCCGTGGCCTGGGCACTAGGAAGGCCGGGCCTCCCCGACTTCCGGGAGGAGGGGCTAGCCCAGTTACGCCCTGGCCCCCAAACCCTCTGGTGCCATCTGCCTGTCTCGGCACTTCTGACTCCACAGAGCCTTTCCTACACCTGGGCTGCCTGCCGTGGCAAAGTGCAGGCGTGGGGGTGAGGCCATGGCTTTGTCTTTCCAGGAAGAAATGAGCCCCTGGCCGAAGCAGCAGGCCCAGGCAGAGCCTTGAGCTTGAAGCCCAGTAGGTCTGTGGCCCTCAGGGCCACAGCAATGCTTTCAAGGCAGGGAAGCGGCCTGCAAGCTGAGTGGGAGTGGGGGAGGGGAGGGAGACAGCTGAAGCCGAGTCCAGAAGGGCGGCAAAGGAACAGCTGCAGCTGGGTCAGAGCCTGGAGGGAGGGCGGGGCATTCACTGAGGAACCCCGAGGTCAGCCCTAGGCCCCGGCGGTCGCGCAGGCGCCCTTGGCCTGTGCGGTGGGTGGAGGGTTGAAGCCAATCCCGCAGGGCTCCCGGAGCGGCCAGAGAAAGAAGGGCCCATGGAGAGGTAGGCGAGGTGGGTAGGGGGAGCCACCTTACTCTCCTCAGCTCCCTGAGGGAGAGAGAGAGAGACAGAGACAGAGAGAGAGATCCATGACCTCTGAGTCTCTGCCTCTACCGCTGGCTGGTGCCAACTCACGCGCCATCCCACTTCCAGCCATCACCCCCACGCCTGCCCCGGAGCCAGCCCCACCACAGAGAGGCCGCTTCCTGCTCCCCTCTGTGCCTTCCCTTCCCGACCTGACTCCAGTGCAGGGGATAAGCTTCAGACAAGTCTTTCCATGTCCCTCTGCATGACAATAGACATCCTCCCCTCTCCCATTCCACAGGCCCACCCGGGACATCCACCTTGGTCATTAGCTCAGGAGAGGATGCAAGATGAGAATCTCTGCTATTGTGTGGGGAGACTCAGTTTCCCGGGTTTCCCCCATGGACACATGTTCTTCAGCTGGGTCTGATTTTCTCCAGACAAGCTGTCTTGGGAAGGATTTGGCCAGCCCTAAGAACCTGAAGGGAAAGGGCGGAGGGGGGTTCTCTCTCTGCCCCCGACAGCCCCGAGCTGGGTCGCTCCCTCAGACCTGGCCAGGGGCAGCCCATCCCCCGGCGCCCTTCCCCGGGGCATCCAAGGGCAGGCTCGGCGCCAGCCCCACCACGCTCGCCACTGCCCGACCATCGTCCTCCCTCGGGGGGCCTGGGCAGGACAGGGACCCGGCTGTGGGAGGCCTCCAGATCTCAGGCCTGGCACACCGTTTACCAGGCTGCTTCCTCCTCTGACGGGGGCCCAGCACACGCCCCAGGAGACTTGGCAGCCGCCCCCAGGGCTCTATCCTCTGGAACTCGTCCCCTTGGAAGGGGCTGGCCCAGGTGCCAGGTTCGGCTGGTCGGCCAGCCTCCTTTGGAGAAAGCAGGCAAGCCGAGCCAGGCTTGCAGTGGCCTGGCGTGACACCTGCCACCTCAGGCAGAGGGCCTCCCGCGTGCCCTCCATGGCGGATTTCTCCCCGGAGCCGTGGCCTGGGCACTAGGAAGGCCGGGCCTCCCCGACTTCCGGGAGGAGGGGCTAGCCCAGTTACGCCCTGGCCCCCAAACCCTCTGGTGCCATCTGCCTGTCTCGGCACTTCTGACTCCACAGAGCCTTTCCTACACCTGGGCTGCCTGCCGTGGCAAAGTGCAGGCGTGGGGTGAGGCCATGGCTTTGTCTTTCCAGGAAGAAATGAGCCCCTGGCCGAAGCAGCAGGCCCAGGCAGAGCCTTGAGCTTGAAGCCCAGTAGGTCTGTGGCCCTCAGGGCCAGAGCAATGCTTTCAAGGCAGGGAAGCGGCCTGCAAGCTGAGTGGGAGTGGGGGAGGGGAGGGAGACAGCTGAAGCCCAGTCCAGAAGGGCGGCAAAGGAACAGCTGCAGCTGGGTCAGAGCCTGGAGGGAGGGCGGGGCATTCACTGAGGACCCCCGAGGTCAGCCCTAGGCCTCGGCTGCCGTGCAGGCGCCCTTGGCCTGTGCTGTGGGTGGAGGGTTGAAGCCAAGCCCGCAGGGCTCCCGGAGCGGCCAGAGAAAGAAGGGCCCTTGGAGAGGTAGGCGAGGTGGGTAGGGGGAGCCACCTTACTCTCCTCAGCTCCCTGAGGGAGAGAGAGAGAGACAGAGACAGAGAGAGAGATCCATGACCTCTGAGTCTCTGCCTCTACCGCTGGCTGGTGCCAACTCACGCGCCATCCCACTTCCAGCCATCACCCCCACGCCTGCCCCGGAGCCAGCCCCACCACAGAGAGGCCGCTTCCTGCTCCCCTCTGTGCCTTCCCTTCCCGACCTGACTCCAGTGCAGGGGATAAGCTTCAGACAAGTCTTTCCATGTCCCTCTGCATGACAATAGACTTCCTCCCCTCTCCCATTCCACAGGCCCACCCGGGACATCCACCTTGGTCATTAGCTCAGGAGAGGATACAAGATGAGAATCTCTGCTATTGTGTGGGGAGACTCAGTTTCCCGGGTTTCCCCCATGGACACATGTTCTTCAGCTGGGTCTGATTTTCTCCAGACAAGCTGTCTTGGGAAGGATTTGGCCAGCCCTAAGAACCTGAAGGGAAAGGGCGGAGGGGGGTTCTCTCTCTGCCCCCGACAGCCCCGAGCTGGGTCGCTCCCTCAGACCTGGCCAGGGGCAGCCCATCCCCCGGCGCCCTTCCCCGGGGCATCCAAGGGCAGGCTGGGCGCCAGCCCCACCACGCTCGCCACTGCCCGACCATCGTCCTCCCTCGGGGGGCCTGGGCAGGACAGGGACCCGGCTGTGGGAGGCCTCCAGATCTCAGGCCTGGCACACCGTTTACCAGGCTGCTTCCTCCTCTGACGGGGGCCCAGCACACGCCCCAGGAGACTTGGCAGCCGCCCCCAGGGCTCTTTCCTCTGGAACTCGTCCCCTTGGAAGGGGCTGGCCCAGGTGCCAGGTTCGGCTGGTCGGCCAGCCTCCTTTGGAGAAAGCAGGCAAGCCGAGCCAGGCTTGCAGTGGCCCTGGCGTGACACCTGCCACCTCAGGCAGAGGGCCTCCCGCGTGCCCTCCATGGCGGATTTCTCCCCGGAGCTTGGCCTGGGCACTAGGAAGGCCGGGCCTCCCCGACTTCCGGGAGGAGGGGCTAGCCCAGTTACGCCCTGGCCCCCAAACCCTCTGGTGCCATCTGCCTGTCTCGGCACTTCTGACTCCACAGAGCCTTTCCTACACCTGGGCTGCCTGCCGTGGCAAAGTGCAGGCGTGGGGTGAGGCCATGGCTTTGTCTTTCCAGGAAGAAATGAGCCCCTGGCCGAAGCAGCAGGCCCAGGCAGAGCCTTGAGCTTGAAGCCCAGTAGGTCTGTGGCCCTCAGGGCCACAGCAATGCTTTCAAGGCAGGGAAGCGGCCTGCAAGCTGAGTGGGAGTGGGGGAGGGGAGGGAGACAGCTGAAGCCGAGTCCAGAAGGGCGGCAAAGGAACAGCTGCAGCTGGGTCAGAGCCTGGAGGGAGGGCGGGGCATTCACTGAGGACCCCCGAGGTCAGCCCTAGGCCCTGGCGGTCGCGCAGGCGCCCTTGGCCTGTGCGGTGGGTGGGGGGTTGAAGCCAAGCCCGCAGGGCTCCCGGAGCGGCCAGAGAAAGAAGGGCCCTTGGAGAGGTAGGCGAGGTGGGTAGGGGGAGCCACCTTACTCTCCTCAGCTCCCTGAGGGAGAGAGAGAGAGACAGAGACAGAGAGAGAGATCCATGACCTCTGAGTCTCTGCCTCTACCGCTGGCTGGTGCCAACTCACGCGCCATCCCACTTCCAGCCATCACCCCCACGCCTGCCCCGGAGCCAGCCCCACCACAGAGAGGCCGCTTCCTGCTCCCCTCTGTGCCTTCCCTTCCCGACCTGACTCCAGTGCAGGGGATAAGCTTCAGACAAGTCTTTCCATGTCCCTCTGCATGACAATAGACTTCCTCCCCTCTCCCATTCCACAGGCCCACCCGGGACATCCACCTTGGTCATTAGCTCAGGAGAGGATGCAAGATGAGAATCTCTGCTATTGTGTGGGGAGACTCAGTTTCCCGGGTTTCCCCCATGGACACATGTTCTTCAGCTGGGTCTGATTTTCTCCAGACAAGCTGTCTTGGGAAGGATTTGGCCAGCCCTAAGAACCTGAAGGGAAAGGGCGGAGGGGGGTTCTCTCTCTGCCCCCGACAGCCCCGAGCTGGGTCGCTCCCTCAGACCTGGCCAGGGGCAGCCCATCCCCCGGCGCCCTTCCCCGGGGCATCCAAGGGCAGGCTCGGCGCCAGCCCCACCACGCTCGCCACTGCCCGACCATCGTCCTCCCTCGGGGGGCCTGGGCAGGACAGGGACCCGGCTGTGGGAGGCCTCCAGATCTCAGGCCTGGCACACCGTTTACCAGGCTGCTTCCTCCTCTGACGGGGGCCCAGCACACGCCCCAGGAGACTTGGCAGCCGCCCCCAGGGCTCTATCCTCTGGAACTCGTCCCCTTGGAAGGGGCTGGCCCAGGTGCCAGGTTCGGCTGGTCGGCCAGCCTCCTTTGGAGAAAGCAGGCAAGCCGAGCCAGGCTTGCAGTGGCCCTGGCGTGACACCTGCCACCTCAGGCAGAGGGCCTCCCGCGTGCCCTCCATGGCGGATTTCTCCCCGGAGCCGTGGCCTGGGCACTAGGAAGGCCGGGCCTCCCCGACTTCCGGGAGGAGGGGCTAGCCCAGTTACGCCCTGGCCCCCAAACCCTCTGGTGCCATCTGCCTGTCTCGGCACTTCTGACTCCACAGAGCCTTTCCTACACCTGGGCTGCCTGCCGTGGCAAAGTGCAGGTGTGGGGTGAGGCCATGGCTTTGTCTTTCCAGGAAGAAATGAGCCCCTGGCCGAAGCAGCAGGCCCAGGCAGAGCCTTGAGCTTGAAGCCCAGTAGGTCTGTGGCCCTCAGGGCCACAGCAATGCTTTCAAGGCAGGGAAGCGGCCTGCAAGCTGAGTGGGAGTGGGGGAGGGGAGAGAGACAGCTGAAGCCGAGTCCAGAAGGGCGGCAAAGGAACAGCTGCAGCTGGGTCAGAGCCTGGAGGGAGGGCGGGGCATTCACTGAGGACCCCCGAGGTCAGCCCTAGGCCTCGGCTGCCGTGCAGGCGCCCTTGGCCTGTGCTGTGGGTGGAGGGTTGAAGCCAAGCCCGCAGGGCTCCCGGAGCGGCCAGAGAAAGAAGGGCCCTTGGAGAGGTAGGCGAGGTGGGTAGGGGGAGCCACCTTACTCTCCTCAGCTCCCTGAGGGAGAGAGAGAGAGACAGAGACAGAGAGAGAGATCCATGACCTCTGAGTCTCTGCCTCTACCGCTGGCTGGTGCCAACTCACGCGCCATCCCACTTCCAGCCATCACCCACACGCCTGCCCCGGAGCCAGCCCCACCACAGAGAGGCCGCTTCCTGCTCCCCTCTGTGCCTTCCCTTCCCGACCTGACTCCAGTGCAGGGGATAAGCTTCAGACAAGTCTTTCCATGTCCCTCTGCATGACAATAGACTTCCTCCCCTCTCCCATTCCACAGGCCCACCCGGGACATCCACCTTGGTCATTAGCTCAGGAGAGGATGCAAGATGAGAATCTCTGCTATTGTGTGGGGAGACTCAGTTTCCCGGGTTTCCCCCATGGACACATGTTCTTCAGCTGGGTCTGATTTTCTCCAGACAAGCTGTCTTGGGAAGGATTTGGCCAGCCCTAAGAACCTGAAGGGAAAGGGCGGAGGGGGGTTCTCTCTCTGCCCCCGACAGCCCCGAGCTGGGTCGCTCCCTCAGACCTGGCCAGGGGCAGCCCATCCCCCGGCGCCCTTCCCCGGGGCATCCAAGGGCAGGCTCGGCGCCAGCCCCACCACGCTCGCCACTGCCCGACCATCGTCCTCCCTCGGGGGGCCTGGGCAGGACAGGGACCCGGCTGTGGGAGGCCTCCAGATCTCAGGCCTGGCACACCGTTTACCAGGCTGCTTCCTCCTCTGACGGGGGCCCAGCACACGCCCCAGGAGACTTGGCAGCCGCCCCCAGGGCTCTATCCTCTGGAACTCGTCCCCTTGGAAGGGGCTGGCCCAGGTGCCAGGTTCGGCTGGTCGGCCAGCCTCCTTTGGAGAAAGCAGGCAAGCCGAGCCAGGCTTGCAGTGGCCCTGGCGTGACACCTGCCACCTCAGGCAGAGGGCCTCCCGCGTGCCCTCCATGGCGGATTTCTCCCCGGAGCTTGGCCTGGGCACTAGGAAGGCCGGGCCTCCCCGACTTCCGGGAGGAGGGGCTAGCCCAGTTACGCCCTGGCCCCCAAACCCTCTGGTGCCATCTGCCTGTCTCGGCACTTCTGACTCCACAGAGCCTTTCCTACACCTGGGCTGCCTGCCGTGGCAAAGTGCAGGCGTGGGGTGAGGCCATGGCTTTGTCTTTCCAGGAAGAAATGAGCCCCTGGCCGAAGCAGCAGGCCCAGGCAGAGCCTTGAGCTTGAAGCCCAGTAGGTCTGTGGCCCTCAGGGCCACAGCAATGCTTTCAAGGCAGGGAAGCGGCCTGCAAGCTGAGTGGGAGTGGGGGAGGGGAGGGAGACAGCTGAAGCCGAGTCCAGAAGGGCGGCAAAGGAACAGCTGCAGCTGGGTCAGAGCCTGGAGGGAGGGCGGGGCATTCACTGAGGACCCCCGAGGTCAGCCCTAGGACCTGGCGGTCGCGCAGGCGCCCTTGGCCTGTGCGGTGGGTGGGGGGTTGAAGCCAAGCCCGCAGGGCTCCGGGAGCGGCCAGAGAAAGAAGGGCCCTTGGAGAGGTAGGCGAGGTGGGTAGGGGGAGCCACCTTACTCTCCTCAGCTCCCTGAGGGAGAGAGAGAGAGACAGAGACAGAGAGAGAGATCCATGACCTCTGAGTCTCTGCCTCTACCGCTGGCTGGTGCCAACTCACGCGCCATCCCACTTCCAGCCATCACCCCCACGCCTGCCCCGGAGCCAGCCCCACCACAGAGAGGCCGCTTCCTGCTCCCCTCTGTGCCTTCCCTTCCCGACCTGACTCCAGTGCAGGGGATAAGCTTCAGACAAGTCTTTCCATGTCCCTCTGCATGACAATAGACTTCCTCCCCTCTCCCATTCCACAGGCCCACCCGGGACATCCACCTTGGTCATTAGCTCAGGAGAGGATGCAAGATGAGAATCTCTGCTATTGTGTGGGGAGACTCAGTTTCCCGGGTTTCCCCCATGGACACATGTTCTTCAGCTGGGTCTGATTTTCTCCAGACAAGCTGTCTTGGGAAGGATTTGGCCAGCCCTAAGAACCTGAAGGGAAAGGGCGGAGGGGGGTTCTCTCTCTGCCCCCGACAGCCCCGAGCTGGGTCGCTCCCTCAGACCTGGCCAGGGGCAGCCCATCCCCCGGCGCCCTTCCCCGGGGCATCCAAGGGCAGGCTCGGCGCCAGCCCCACCACGCTCGCCACTGCCCGACCATCGTCCTCCCTCGGGGGGCCTGGGCAGGACAGGGACCCGGCTGTGGGAGGCCTCCAGATCTCAGGCCTGGCACACCGTTTACCAGGCTGCTTCCTCCTCTGACGGGGGCCCAGCACACGCCCCAGGAGACTTGGCAGCCGCCCCCAGGGCTCTATCCTCTGGAACTCGTCCCCTTGGAAGGGGCTGGCCCAGGTGCCAGGTTCGGCTGGTCGGCCAGCCTCCTTTGGAGAAAGCAGGCAAGCCGAGCCAGGCTTGCAGTGGCCCTGGCGTGACACCTGCCACCTCAGGCAGAGGGCCTCCCGCGTGCCCCCCATGGCGGATTTCTCCCCGGAGCCGAGGCCTGGGCACTAGGAAGGCCGGGCCTCCCCGACTTCCGGGAGGAGGGGCTAGCCCAGTTACGCCCTGGCCCCCAAACCCTCTGGTGCCATCTGCCTGTCTCGGCACTTCTGACTCCACAGAGCCTTTCCTACACCTGGGCTGCCTGCCGTGGCAAAGTGCAGGCGTGGGGTGAGGCCATGGCTTTGTCTTTCCAGGAAGAAATGAGCCCCTGGCCGAAGCAGCAGGCCCAGGCAGAGCCTTGAGCTTGAAGCCCAGTAGGTCTGTGGCCCTCAGGGCCAGAGCAATGCTTTCAAGGCAGGGAAGCGGCCTGCAAGCTGAGTGGGAGTGGGGGAGGGGAGGGAGACAGCTGAAGCCCAGTCCAGAAGGGCGGCAAAGGAACAGCTGCAGCTGTGTCAGAGCCTGGAGGGAGGGCGGGGCATTCACTGAAGACCCCCGAGGTCAGCCCTAGGCCCCGGCAGTCGCGCAGGCGCCCTTGGCCTGTGCTGTGGGTGGAGGGTTGAAGCCAAGCCCGCAGGGCTCCCGGAGCGGCCAGAGAAAGAAGGGCCCTTGGAGAGGTAGGCGAGGTGGGTAGGGGGAGCCACCTTACTCTCCTCAGCTCCCTGAGGGAGAGAGAGAGAGACAGAGACAGAGAGAGAGATCCATGACCTCTGAGTCTCGGCCTCTACCGCTGGCTGGTGCCAACTCACGCGCCATCCCACTTCCAGCCATCACCCCCACGCCTGCCCCGGAGCCAGCCCCACCACAGAGAGGCCGCTTCCTGCTCCCCTCTGTGCCTTCCCTTCCCGACCTGACTCCAGTGCAGGGGATAAGCTTCAGACAAGTCTTTCCATGTCCCTCTGCATGACAATAGACTTCCTCCCCTCTCCCATTCCACAGGCCCACCCGGGACATCCACCTTGGTCATTAGCTCAGGAGAGGATGCAAGATGAGAATCTCTGCTATTGTGTGGGGAGACTCAGTTTCCCGGGTTTCCCCCATGGACACATGTTCTTCAGCTGGGTCTGATTTTCTCCAGACAAGCTGTCTTGGGAAGGATTTGGCCAGCCCTAAGAACCTGAAGGGAAAGGGCGGAGGGGGGTTCTCTCTCTGCCCCCGACAGCCCCGAGCTGGGTCGCTCCCTCAGACCTGGCCAGGGGCAGCCCATCCCCCGGCGCCCTTCCCCGGGGCATCCAAGGGCAGGCTCGGCGCCAGCCCCACCACGCTCGCCACTGCCCGACCATCGTCCTCCCTCGGGGGGCCTGGGCAGGACAGGGACCCGGCTGTGGGAGGCCTCCAGATCTCAGGCCTGGCACACCGTTTACCAGGCTGCTTCCTCCTCTGACGGGGGCCCAGCACACGCCCCAGGAGACTTGGCAGCCGCCCCCAGGGCTCTATCCTCTGGAACTCGTCCCCTTGGAAGGGGCTGGCCCAGGTGCCAGGTTCGGCTGGTCGGCCAGCCTCCTTTGGAGAAAGCAGGCAAGCCGAGCCAGGCTTGCAGTGGCCCTGGCGTGACACCTGCCACCTCAGGCAGAGGGCCTCCCGCGTGCCCTCCATGGCGGATTTCTCCCCGGAGCCGTGGCCTGGGCACTAGGAAGGCCGGGCCTCCCCGACTTCCGGGAGGAGGGGCTAGCCCAGTTACGCCCTGGCCCCCAAACCCTCTGGTGCCATCTGCCTGTCTCGGCACTTCTGACTCCACAGAGCCTTTCCTACACCTGGGCTGCCTGCCGTGGCAAAGTGCAGGCGTGGGGTGAGGCCATGGCTTTGTCTTTCCAGGAAGAAATGAGCCCCTGGCCGAAGCAGCAGGCCCGGGCAGAGCCTTGAGCTTGAAGCCCAGTAGGTCTGTGGCCCTCAGGGCCAGAGCAATGCTTTCAAGGCAGGGAAGCGGCCTGCAAGCTGAGTGGGAGTGGGGGAGGGGAGGGAGACAGCTGAAGCCGTGTCCAGAAGGGCGGCAAAGGAACAGCTGCAGCTGGGTCAGAGCCTGGAGGGAGGGCGGTGCATTCACTGAGGACCCCCGAGGTCAGCCCTAGGCCCTGGCGGTCGCGCAGGCGCCCTTGGCCTGTGCGGTGGGTGGGGGGTTGAAGCCAAGCCCGCAGGGCTCCCGGAGCGGCCAGAGAAAGAAGGGCCCTTGGAGAGGTAGGCGAGGTGGGTAGGGGGAGCCACCTTACTCTTCAGCTCCCTGAGGGAGAGAGAGAGACAGAGACAGAGAGAGAGATCCATGACCTCTGAGTCTCTGCCTCTACCGCTGGCTGGTGCCAACTCACGCGCCATCCCACTTCCAGCCATCACCCCCACGCCTGCCCCGGAGCCAGCCCCACCACAGAGAGGCCGCTTCCTGCTCCCCTCTGTGCCTTCCCTTCCCGACCTGACTCCAGTGCAGGGGATAAGCTTCAGACAAGTCTTTCCATGTCCCTCTGCATGACAATAGACTTCCTCCCCTCTCCCATTCCACAGGCCCACCCGGGACATCCACCTTGGTCATTAGCTCAGGAGAGGATGCAAGATGAGAATCTCTGCTATTGTGTGGGGAGACTCAGTTTCCCGGGTTTCCCCCATGGACACATGTTCTTCAGCTGGGTCTGATTTTCTCCAGACAAGCTGTCTTGGGAAGGATTTGGCCAGCCCTAAGAACCTGAAGGGAAAGGGCGGAGGGGGGTTCTCTCTCTGCCCCCGACAGCCCCGAGCTGGGTCGCTCCCTCAGACCTGGCCAGGGGCAGCCCATCCCCCGGCGCCCTTCCCCGGGGCATCCAAGGGCAGGCTCGGCGCCAGCCCCACCACGCTCGCCACTGCCCGACCATCGTCCTCCCTCGGGGGGCCTGGGCAGGACAGGGACCCGGCTGTGGGAGGCCTCCAGATCTCAGGCCTGGCACACCGTTTACCAGGCTGCTTCCTCCTCTGACGGGGGCCCAGCACACGCCCCAGGAGACTTGGCAGCCGCCCCCAGGGCTCTATCCTCTGGAACTCGTCCCCTTGGAAGGGGCTGGCCCAGGTGCCAGGTTCGGCTGGTCGGCCAGCCTCCTTTGGAGAAAGCAGGCAAGCCGAGCCAGGCTTGCAGTGGCCCTGGCGTGACACCTGCCACCTCAGGCAGAGGGCCTCCCGCGTGCCCTCCATGGCGGATTTCTCCCCGGAGCCGTGGCCTGGGCACTAGGAAGGCCGGGCCTCCCCGACTTCCGGGAGGAGGGGCTAGCCCAGTTACGCCCTGGCCCCCAAACCCTCTGGTGCCATCTGCCTGTCTCGGCACTTCTGACTCCACAGAGCCTTTCCTACACCTGGGCTGCCTGCCGTGGCAAAGTGCAGGCGTGGGGTGAGGCCATGGCTTTGTCTTTCCAGGAAGAAATGAGCCCCTGGCCGAAGCAGCAGGCCCAGGCAGAGCCTTGAGCTTGAAGCCCAGTAGGTCTGTGGCCCTCAGGGCCACAGCAATGCTTTCAAGGCAGGGAAGCGGCCTGCAAGCTGAGTGGGAGTGGGGGAGGGGAGGGAGACAGCTGAAGCCGAGTCCAGAAGGGCGGCAAAGGAACAGCTGCAGCTGGGTCAGAGCCTGGAGGGAGGGCGGGGCATTCACTGAGGACCCCCGAGGTCAGCCCTAGGCCCTGGCGGTCGCGCAGGCGCCCTTGGCCTGTGCGGTGGGTGGGGGGTTGAAGCCAAGCCCGCAGGGCTCCCGGAGCGGCCAGAGAAAGAAGGGCCCTTGGAGAGGTAGGCGAGGTGGGTAGGGGGAGCAACCTTACTCTCCTCAGCTCCCTGAGGGAGAGAGAGAGAGACAGAGACAGAGAGAGAGATCCATGACCTCTGAGTCTCTGCCTCTACCGCTGGCTGGTGCCAACTCACGCGCCATCCCACTTCCAGCCATCACCCCCACGCCTGCCCCGGAGCCAGCCCCACCACAGAGAGGCCGCTTCCTGCTCCCCTCTGTGCCTTCCCTTCCCGACCTGACTCCAGTGCAGGGGATAAGCTTCAGACAAGTCTTTCCATGTCCCTCTGCATGACAATAGACTTCCTCCCCTCTCCCATTCCACAGGCCCACCCGGGACATCCACCTTGGTCATTAGCTCAGGAGAGGATGCAAGATGAGAATCTCTGCTATTGTGTGGGGAGACTCAGTTTCCCGGGTTTCCCCCATGGACACATGTTCTTCAGCTGGGTCTGATTTTCTCCAGACAAGCTGTCTTGGGAAGGATTTGGCCAGCCCTAAGAACCTGAAGGGAAAGGGCGGAGGGGGGTTCTCTCTCTGCCCCCGACAGCCCCGAGCTGGGTCGCTCCCTCAGACCTGGCCAGGGGCAGCCCATCCCCCGGCGCCCTTCCCCGGGGCATCCAAGGGCAGGCTCGGCGCCAGCCCCACCACGCTCGCCACTGCCCGACCATCGTCCTCCCTCGGGGGGCCTGGGCAGGACAGGGACCCGGCTGTGGGAGGCCTCCAGATCTCAGGCCTGGCACACCGTTTACCAGGCTGCTTCCTCCTCTGACGGGGGCCCAGCACACGCCCCAGGAGACTTGGCAGCCGCCCCCAGGGCTCTATCCTCTGGAACTCGTCCCCTTGGAAGGGGCTGGCCCAGGTGCCAGGTTCGGCTGGTCGGCCAGCCTCCTTTGGAGAAAGCAGGCAAGCCGAGCCAGGCTTGCAGTGGCCCTGGCGTGACACCTGCCACCTCAGGCAGAGGGCCTCCCGCGTGCCCTCCATGGCGGATTTCTCCCCGGAGCCGTGGCCTGGGCACTAGGAAGGCCGGGCCTCCCCGACTTCCGGGAGGAGGGGCTAGCCCAGTTACGCCCTGGCCCCCAAACCCTCTGGTGCCATCTGCCTGTCTCGGCACTTCTGACTCCACAGAGCCTTTCCTACACCTGGGCTGCCTGCCGTGGCAAAGTGCAGGCGTGGGGTGAGGCCATGGCTTTGTCTTTCCAGGAAGAAATGAGCCCCTGGCCTAAGCAGCAGGCCCAGGCAGAGCCTTGAGCTTGAAGCCCAGTAGGTCTGTGGCCCTCAGGGCCAGAGCAATGCTTTCAAGGCAGGGAAGCGGCCTGCAAGCTGAGTGGGAGTGGGGGAGGGGAGGGAGACAGCTGAAGCCCAGTCCAGAAGGGCGGCAAAGGAACAGCTGCAGCTGTGTCAGAGCCTGGAGGGAGGGCGGGGCATTCACTGAGGACCCCCGAGGTCAGCCCTAGGCCCAGGCGGTCGCGCAGGCGCCCTTGGCCTGTGCTGTGGGTGGAGGGTTGAAGCCAAGCCCGCAGGGCTCCCGGAGCGGCCAGAGAAAGAAGGGCCCTTGGAGAGGTAGGCGAGGTGGGTAGGGGGAGCCACCTTACTCTCCTCAGCTCCCTGAGGGAGAGAGAGAGACAGAGACAGAGAGAGAGATCCATGACCTCTGAGTCTCTGCCTCTACCGCTGGCTGGTGCCAACTCACGCGCCATCCCACTTCCAGCCATCACCCCCACGCCTGCCCCGGAGCCAGCCCCACCACAGAGAGGCCGCTTCCTGCTCCCCTCTGTGCCTTCCCTTCCCGACCTGACTCCAGTGCAGGGGATAAGCTTCAGACAAGTCTTTCCATGTCCCTCTGCATGACAATAGACTTCCTCCCCTCTCCCATTCCACAGGCCCACCCGGGACATCCACCTTGGTCATTAGCTCAGGAGAGGATGCAAGATGAGAATCTCTGCTATTGTGTGGGGAGACTCAGTTTCCCGGGTTTCCCCCATGGACACATGTTCTTCAGCTGGGTCTGATTTTCTCCAGACAAGCTGTCTTGGGAAGGATTTGGCCAGCCCTAAGAACCTGAAGGGAAAGGGCGGAGGGGGGTTCTCTCTCTGCCCCCGACAGCCCCGAGCTGGGTCGCTCCCTCAGACCTGGCCAGGGGCAGCCCATCCCCCGGCGCCCTTCCCCGGGGCATCCAAGGGCAGGCTCGGCGCCAGCCCCACCACGCTCGCCACTGCCCGACCATCGTCCTCCCTCGGGGGGCCTGGGCAGGACAGGGACCCGGCTGTGGGAGGCCTCCAGATCTCAGGCCTGGCACACCGTTTACCAGGCTGCTTCCTCCTCTGACGGGGGCCCAGCACACGCCCCAGGAGACTTGGCAGCCGCCCCCAGGGCTCTATCCTCTGGAACTCGTCCCCTTGGAAGGGGCTGGCCCAGGTGCCAGGTTCGGCTGGTCGGCCAGCCTCCTTTGGAGAAAGCAGGCAAGCCGAGCCAGGCTTGCAGTGGCCCTGGCGTGACACCTGCCACCTCAGGCAGAGGGCCTCCCGCGTGCCCTCCATGGCGGATTTCTCCCCGGAGCCGTGGCCTGGGCACTAGGAAGGCCGGGCCTCCCCGACTTCCGGGAGGAGGGGCTAGCCCAGTTACGCCCTGGCCCCCAAACCCTCTGGTGCCATCTGCCTGTCTCGGCACTTCTGACTCCACAGAGCCTTTCCTACACCTGGGCTGCCTGCCGTGGCAAAGTGCAGGCGTGGGGTGAGGCCATGGCTTTGTCTTTCCAGGAAGAAATGAGCCCCTGGCCGAAGCAGCAGGCCCGGGCAGAGCCTTGAGCTTGAAGCCCAGTAGGTCTGTGGCCCTCAGGGCCACAGCAATGCTTTCAAGGCAGGGAAGCGGCCTGCAAGCTGAGTGGGAGTGGGGGAGGGGAGGGAGCCAGCTGAAGCCGTGTCCAGAAGGGCGGCAAAGGAACAGCTGCAGCTGGGTCAGAGCCTGGAGGGAGGGCGGTGCATTCACTGAGGACCCCCGAGGTCAGCCCTAGGCCCCGGCGGTCGCGCAGGCGCCCTTGGCCTGTGCGGTGGGTGGGGGGTTGAAGCCAAGCCCGCAGGGCTCCCGGAGCGGCCAGAGAAAGAAGGGCCCTTGGAGAGGTAGGCGAGGTGGGTAGGGGGAGCCACCTTACTCTCCTCAGCTCCCTGAGGGAGAGAGAGAGACAGAGACAGAGAGAGAGATCCATGACCTCTGAGTCTCTGCCTCTACCGCTGGCTGGTGCCAACTCACGCGCCATCCCACTTCCAGCCATCACCCCCACGCCTGCCCCGGAGCCAGCCCCACCACAGAGAGGCCGCTTCCTGCTCCCCTCTGTGCCTTCCCTTCCCGACCTGACTCCAGTGCAGGGGATAAGCTTCAGACAAGTCTTTCCATGTCCCTCTGCATGACAATAGACTTCCTCCCCTCTCCCATTCCACAGGCCCACCCGGGACATCCACCTTGGTCATTAGCTCAGGAGAGGATGCAAGATGAGAATCTCTGCTATTGTGTGGGGAGACTCAGTTTCCCGGGTTTCCCCCATGGACACATGTTCTTCAGCTGGGTCTGATTTTCTCCAGACAAGCTGTCTTGGGAAGGATTTGGCCAGCCCTAAGAACCTGAAGGGAAAGGGCGGAGGGGGGTTCTCTCTCTGCCCCCGACAGCCCCGAGCTGGGTCGCTCCCTCAGACCTGGCCAGGGGCAGCCCATCCCCCGGCGCCCTTCCCCGGGGCATCCAAGGGCAGGCTCGGCGCCAGCCCCACCACGCTCGCCACTGCCCGACCATCGTCCTCCCTCGGGGGGCCTGGGCAGGACAGGGACCCGGCTGTGGGAGGCCTCCAGATCTCAGGCCTGGCACACCGTTTACCAGGCTGCTTCCTCCTCTGACGGGGGCCCAGCACACGCCCCAGGAGACTTGGCAGCCGCCCCCAGGGCTCTATCCTCTGGAACTCGTCCCCTTGGAAGGGGCTGGCCCAGGTGCCAGGTTCGGCTGGTCGGCCAGCCTCCTTTGGAGAAAGCAGGCAAGCCGAGCCAGGCTTGCAGTGGCCCTGGCGTGACACCTGCCACCTCAGGCAGAGGGCCTCCCGCGTGCCCTCCATGGCGGATTTCTCCCCGGAGCCGTGGCCTGGGCACTAGGAAGGCCGGGCCTCCCCGACGACCGGGAGGAGGGGCTAGCCCAGTTACGCCCTGGCCCCCAAACCCTCTGGTGCCATCTGCCTGTCTCGGCACTTCTGACTCCACAGAGCCTTTCCTACACCTGGGCTGCCTGCCGTGGCAAAGTGCAGGCGTGGGGTGAGGCCATGGCTTTGTCTTTCCAGGAAGAAATGAGCCCCTGGCCGAAGCAGCAGGCCCAGGCAGAGCCTTGAGCTTGAAGCCCAGTAGGTCTGTGGCCCTCAGGGCCAGAGCAATGCTTTCAAGGCAGGGAAGCGGCCTGCAAGCTGAGTGGGAGTGGGGGAGGGGAGGGAGACAGCTGAAGCCCAGTCCAGAAGGGCGGCAAAGGAACAGCTGCAGCTGGGTCAGAGCCTGGAGGGAGGGCGGGGCATTCACTGAGGACCCCCGAGGTCAGCCCTAGGCCCTGGCGGTCGCGCAGGCGCCCTTGGCCTGTGCGGTGGGTGGGGGGTTGAAGCCAAGCCCGCAGGGCTCCCGGAGCGGCCAGAGAAAGAAGGGCCCATGGAGAGGTAGGCGAGGTGGGTAGGGGGAGCCACCTTACTCTCCTCAGCTCCCTGAGGGAGAGAGAGAGAGACAGAGACAGAGAGAGAGATCCATGACCTCTGAGTCTCGGCCTCTACCGCTGGCTGGTGCCAACTCACGCGCCATCCCACTTCCAGCCATCACCCCCACGCCTGCCCCGGAGCCAGCCCCACCACAGAGAGGCCGCTTCCTGCTCCCCTCTGTGCCTTCCCTTCCCGACCTGACTCCAGTGCAGGGGATAAGCTTCAGACAAGTCTTTCCATGTCCCTCTGCATGACAATAGACTTCCTCCCCTCTCCCATTCCACAGGCCCACCCGGGACATCCACCTTGGTCATTAGCTCAGGAGAGGATGCAAGATGAGAATCTCTGCTATTGTGTGGGGAGACTCAGTTTCCCGGGTTTCCCCCATGGACACATGTTCTTCAGCTGGGTCTGATTTTCTCCAGACAAGCTGTCTTGGGAAGGATTTGGCCAGCCCTAAGAACCTGAAGGGAAAGGGCGGAGGGGGGTTCTCTCTCTGCCCCCGACAGCCCCGAGCTGGGTCGCTCCCTCAGACCTGGCCAGGGGCAGCCCATCCCCCGGCGCCCTTCCCCGGGGCATCCAAGGGCAGGCTCGGCGCCAGCCCCACCACGCTCGCCACTGCCCGACCATCGTCCTCCCTCGGGGGGCCTGGGCAGGACAGGGACCCGGCTGTGGGAGGCCTCCAGATCTCAGGCCTGGCACATCGTTTACCAGGCTGCTTCCTCCTCTGACGGGGGCCCAGCACACGCCCCAGGAGACTTGGCAGCCGCCCCCAGGGCTCTATCCTCTGGAACTCGTCCCCTTGGAAGGGGCTGGCCCAGGTGCCAGGTTCGGCTGGTCGGCCAGCCTCCTTTGGAGAAAGCAGGCAAGCCGAGCCAGGCTTGCAGTGGCCCTGGCGTGACACCTGCCACCTCAGGCAGAGGGCCTCCCGCGTGCCCTCCATGGCGGATTTCTCCCCGGAGCCGTGGCCTGGGCACTAGGAAGGCCGGGCCTCCCCGACTTCTGGGAGGAGGGGCTAGCCCAGTTACGCCCTGGCCCCCAAACCCTCTGGTGCCATCTGCCTGTCTCGGCACTTCTGACTCCACAGAGCCTTTCCTACACCTGGGCTGCCTGCCGTGGCAAAGTGCAGGCGTGGGGTGAGGCCATGGCTTTGTCTTTCCAGGAAGAAATGAGCCCCTGGCCGAAGCAGCAGGCCCAGGCAGAGCCTTGAGCTTGAAGCCCAGTAGGTCTGTGGCCCTCAGGGCCACAGCAATGCTTTCAAGGCAGGGAAGCGGCCTGCAAGCTGAGTGGGAGTGGGGGAGGGGAGGGAGACAGCTGAAGCCGAGTCCAGAAGGGCGGCAAAGGAACAGCTGCAGCTGGGTCAGAGCCTGGAGGGAGGGCGGGGCATTCACTGAGGACCCCCGAGGTCAGCCCTAGGCCCTGGCGGTCGCGCAGGCGCCCTTGGCCTGTGCGGTGGGTGGGGGGTTGAAGCCAAGCCCGCAGGGCTCTCGGAGCGGCCAGAGAAAGAAGGGCCCTTGGAGAGGTTGGCGAGGTGGGTAGGGGGAGCCACCTTACTCTCCTCAGCTCCCTGAGGGAGAGAGAGAGAGACAGAGACAGAGAGAGAGATCCATGACCTCTGAGTCTCTGCCTCTACCGCTGGCTGGTGCCAACTCACGCGCCATCCCACTTCCAGCCATCACCCCCACGCCTGCCCCGGAGCCAGCCCCACCACAGAGAGGCCGCTTCCTGCTCCCCTCTGTGCCTTCCCTTCCCGACCTGACTCCAGTGCAGGGTATAAGCTTCAGACAAGTCTTTCCATGTCCCTCTGCATGACAATAGACTTCCTCCCCTCTCCCATTCCACAGGCCCACCCGGGACATCCACCTTGGTCATTAGCTCAGGAGAGGATGCAAGATGAGAATCTCTGCTATTGTGTGGGGAGACTCAGTTTCCCGGGTTTCCCCCTGGACACATGTTCTTCAGCTGGGTCTGATTTTCTCCAGACAAGCTGTCTTGGGAAGGATTTGGCCAGCCCTAAGAACCTGAAGGGAAAGGGCGGAGGGGGGTTCTCTCTCTGCCCCCGACAGCCCCGAGCTGGGTCGCTCCCTCAGACCTGGCCAGGGGCAGCCCATCCCCCGGCGCCCTTCCCCGGGGCATCCAAGGGCAGGCTCGGCGCCAGCCCCACCACGCTCGCCACTGCCCGACCATCGTCCTCCCTCGGGGGGCCTGGGCAGGACAGGGACCCGGCTGTGGGAGGCCTCCAGATCTCAGGCCTGGCACACCGTTTACCAGGCTGCTTCCTCCTCTGACGGGGGCCCAGCACACGCCCCAGGAGACTTGGCAGCCGCCCCCAGGGCTCTATCCTCTGGAACTCGTCCCCTTGGAAGGGGCTGGCCCAGGTGCCAGGTTCGGCTGGTCGGCCAGCCTCCTTTGGAGAAAGCAGGCAAGCCGAGCCAGGCTTGCAGTGGCCCTGGCGTGACACCTGCCACCTCAGGCAGAGGGCCTCCCGCGTGCGCTCCATGGCGGATTTCTCCCCGGAGCCGTGGCCTGGGCACTAGGAAGGCCGGGCCTCCCCGACTTCCGGGAGGAGGGGCTAGCCCAGTTACGCCCTGGCCCCCAAACCCTCTGGTGCCATCTGCCTGTCTCGGCACTTCTGACTCCACAGAGCCTTTCCTACACCTGGGCTGCCTGCCGTGGCAAAGTGCAGGCGTGGGGTGAGGCCATGGCTTTGTCTTTCCAGGAAGAAATGAGCCCCTGGCCTAAGCAGCAGGCCCAGGCAGAGCCTTGAGCTTGAAGCCCAGTAGGTCTGTGGCCCTCAGGGCCAGAGCAATGCTTTCAAGGCAGGGAAGCGGCCTGCAAGCTGAGTGGGAGTGGGGGAGGGGAGGGAGACAGCTGAAGCCCAGTCCAGAAGGGCGGCAAAGGAACAGCTGCAGCTGTGTCAGAGCCTGGAGGGAGGGCGGGGCATTCACTGAGGACCCCCGAGGTCAGCCCTAGGCCCCGGCGGTCGCGCAGGCGCCCTTGGCCTGTGCTGTGGGTGGAGGGTTGAAGCCAAGCCCGCAGGGCTCCCGGAGCGGCCAGAGAAAGAAGGGCCCTTGGAGAGGTAGGCGAGGTGGGTAGGGGGAGCCACCTTACTCTCCTCAGCTCCCTGAGGGAGAGAGAGAGACAGAGACAGAGAGAGAGATCCATGACCTCTGAGTCTCTGCCTCTACCGCTGGCTGGTGCCAACTCACGCGCCATCCCACTTCCAGCCATCACCCCCACGCCTGCCCCTGGGCCAGCCCCACCACAGGGAGGCCTGTTCCTGCTCACCTCTGTGCCAGTCCCTTCCCGACCTGACCCCAGTGCAGGGGATAAGCTTCAGACAAGTCTTTCCATGTCCCTCTGCATGACAATAGACTTCCTCCCTTCTCCCATTCCACAGGCCCACCTGGGACATCCACCTTTGTCATTAGCTCAGGAGAGGATGCAAGATGAGAATCTCTGCTATTGTGTGGGGAGACTCAGTTTCCCGGGTTTCCCCCATGGACACATGTTCTTCAGCTGGCTCTGATTTTCTCCAGGCAAGCTGTCTTGGGAAGGATTTGGCCAGCCCTAAGAACCTGAAGGGAAAGGGCGGAGGGGGGTTCTCTCTCTGCCCCCGACAGCCCCGAGCTGGGTCGCTCCCTCAGACCTGGCCAGGGGCAGCCCATCCCCCGGCGCCCTTCCCCGGGGCATCCAAGGGCAGGCTCGGCGCCAGCCCCACCACGCTCGCCACTGCCCGACCATCGTCCTCCCTCGGGGGGCCTGGGCAGGACAGGGACCCGGCTGTGGGAGGCCTCCAGATCTCAGGCCTGGCACATCGTTTACCAGGCTGCTTCCTCCTCTGACGGGGGCCCAGCACACGCCCCAGGAGACTTGGCAGCCGCCCCCAGGGCTCTATCCTCTGGAACTCGTCCCCTTGGAAGGGGCTGGCCCAGGTGCCAGGTTCGGCTGGTCGGCCAGCCTCCTTTGGAGAAAGCAGGCAAGCCGAGCCAGGCTTGCAGTGGCCCTGGCGTGACACCTGCCACCTCAGGCAGAGGGCCTCCCGCGTGCCCTCCATGGCGGATTTCTCCCCGGAGCCGTGGCCTGGGCACTAGGAAGGCCGGGCCTCCCCGACTTCCGGGAGGAGGGGCTAGCCCAGTTACGCCCTGGCCCCCAAACCCTCTGGTGCCATCTGCCTGTCTCGGCACTTCTGACTCCACAGAGCCTTTCCTACACCTGGGCTGCCTGCCGTGGCAAAGTGCAGGCGTGGGGTGAGGCCATGGCTTTGTCTTTCCAGGAAGAAATGAGCCCCTGGCCGAAGCAGCAGGCCCAGGCAGAGCCTTGAGCTTGAAGCCCAGTAGGTCTGTGGCCCTCAGGGCCAGAGCAATGCTTTCAAGGCAGGGAAGCGGCCTGCAAGCTGAGTGGGAGTGGGGGAGGGGAGGGAGACAGCTGAAGCCGAGTCCAGAAGGGCGGCAAAGGAACAGCTGCAGCTGGGTCAGAGCCTGGAGGGAGGGCGGGGCATTCACTGAGGACCCCCGAGGTCAGCCCTATGCCCTGGCGGTCGCGCAGGCGCCCTTGGCCTGTGCGGTGGGTGGGGGGTTGAAGCCAAGCCCGCAGGGCTCCCGGAGCGGCCAGAGAAAGAAGGGCCCTTGGAGAGGTAGGCGAGGTGGGTAGGGGGAGCCACCTTACTCTCCTCAGCTCCCTGAGGGAGAGAGAGAGAGACAGAGACAGAGAGAGAGATCCATGACCTCTGAGTCTCTGCCTCTACCGCTGGCTGGTGCCAACTCACGCGCCATCCCACTTCCAGCCATCACCCCCACGCCTGCCCCGGAGCCAGCCCCACCACAGAGAGGCCGCTTCCTGCTCCCCTCTGTGCCTTCCCTTCCCGACCTGACTCCAGTGCAGGGGATAAGCTTCAGACAAGTCTTTCCATGTCCCTCTGCATGACAATAGACTTCCTCCCCTCTCCCATTCCACAGGCCCACCCGGGACATCCACCTTGGTCATTAGCTCAGGAGAGGATGCAAGATGAGAATCTCTGCTATTGTGTGGGGAGACTCAGTTTCCCGGGTTTCCCCCATGGACACATGTTCTTCAGCTGGGTCTGATTTTCTCCAGACAAGCTGTCTTGGGAAGGATTTGGCCAGCCCTAAGAACCTGAAGGGAAAGGGCGGAGGGGGGTTCTCTCTCTGCCCCCGACAGCCCCGAGCTGGGTCGCTCCCTCAGACCTGGCCAGGGGCAGCCCATCCCCCGGCGCCCTTCCCCGGGGCATCCAAGGGCAGGCTCGGCGCCAGCCCCACCACGCTCGCCACTGCCCGACCATCGTCCTCCCTCGGGGGGCCTGGGCAGGACAGGGACCCGGCTGTGGGAGGCCTCCAGATCTCAGGCCTGGCACACCGTTTACCAGGCTGCTTCCTCCTCTGACGGGGGCCCAGCACACGCCCCAGGAGACTTGGCAGCCGCCCCCAGGGCTCTATCCTCTGGAACTCGTCCCCTTGGAAGGGGCTGGCCCAGGTGCCAGGTTCGGCTGGTCGGCCAGCCTCCTTTGGAGAAAGCAGGCAAGCCGAGCCAGGCTTGCAGTGGCCCTGGCGTGACACCTGCCACCTCAGGCAGAGGGCCTCCCGCGTGCCCTCCATGGCGGATTTCTCCCCGGAGCCGTGGCCTGGGCACTAGGAAGGCCGGGCCTCCCCGACTTCCGGGAGGAGGGGCTAGCCCAGTTACGCCCTGGCCCCCAAACCCTCTGGTGCCATCTGCCTGTCTCGGCACTTCTGACTCCACAGAGCCTTTCCTACACCTGGGCTGCCTGCCGTGGCAAAGTGCAGGCGTGGGGTGAGGCCATGGCTTTGTCTTTCCAGGAAGAAATGAGCCCCTGGCCGAAGCAGCAGGCCCGGGCAGAGCCTTGAGCTTGAAGCCCAGTAGGTCTGTGGCCCTCAGGGCCAGAGCAATGCTTTCAAGGCAGGGAAGCGGCCTGCAAGCTGAGTGGGAGTGGGGGAGGGGAGGGAGCCAGCTGAAGCCGTGTCCAGAAGGGCGGCAAAGGAACAGCTGCAGCTGGGTCAGAGCCTGGAGGGAGGGCGGTGCATTCACTGAGGACCCCCGAGGTCAGCCCTAGGCCCCGGCGGTCGCGCAAGCGCCCTTGGGCTGTGCGGTGGGTGGGGGGTTGAAGCCAAGCCCGCAGGGCTCCCGGAGCGGCCAGAGAAAGAAGGGCCCTTGGAAAGGTAGGCGAGGTGGGTAGGGGGAGCCACCTTACTCTCCTCAGCTCCCTGAGGGAGAGAGAGAGACAGAGACAGAGAGAGAGATCCATGACCTCTGAGTCTCTGCCTCTACCGCTGGCTGGTGCCAACTCACGCGCCATCCCACTTCCAGCCATCACCCCCACGCCTGCCCCGGAGCCAGCCCCACCACAGAGAGGCCGCTTCCTGCTCCCCTCTGTGCCTTCCCTTCCCGACCTGACTCCAGTGCAGGGTATAAGCTTCAGACAAGTCTTTCCATGTCCCTCTGCATGACAATAGACTTCCTCCCCTCTCCCATTCCACAGGCCCACCCGGGACATCCACCTTGGTCATTAGCTCAGGAGAGGATGCAAGATGAGAATCTCTGCTATTGTGTGGGGAGACTCAGTTTCCCGGGTTTCCCCCATGGACACATGTTCTTCAGCTGGGTCTGATTTTCTCCAGACAAGCTGTCTTGGGAAGGATTTGGCCAGCCCTAAGAACCTGAAGGGAAAGGGCGGAGGGGGGTTCTCTCTCTGCCCCCGACAGCCCCGAGCTGGGTCGCTCCCTCAGACCTGGCCAGGGGCAGCCCATCCCCCGGCGCCCTTCCCCGGGGCATCCAAGGGCAGGCTCGGCGCCAGCCCCACCACGCTCGCCACTGCCCGACCATCGTCCTCCCTCGGGGGGCCTGGGCAGGACAGGGACCCGGCTGTGGGAGGCCTCCAGATCTCAGGCCTGGCACACCGTTTACCAGGCTGCTTCCTCCTCTGACGGGGGCCCAGCACACGCCCCAGGAGACTTGGCAGCCGCCCCCAGGGCTCTATCCTCTGGAACTCGTCCCCTTGGAAGGGGCTGGCCCAGGTGCCAGGTTCGGCTGGTCGGCCAGCCTCCTTTGGAGAAAGCAGGCAAGCCGAGCCAGGCTTGCAGTGGCCCTGGCGTGACACCTGCCACCTCAGGCAGAGGGCCTCCCGCGTGCCCTCCATGGCGGATTTCTCCCCGGAGCCGTGGCCTGGGCACTAGGAAGGCCGGGCCTCCCCGACTTCCGGGAGGAGGGGCTAGCCCAGTTACGCCCTGGCCCCCAAACCCTCTGGTGCCATCTGCCTGTCTCGGCACTTCTGACTCCACAGAGCCTTTCCTACACCTGGGCTGCCTGCCGTGGCAAAGTGCAGGCGTGGGGTGAGGCCATGGCTTTGTCTTTCCAGGAAGAAATGAGCCCCTGGCCGAAGCAGCAGGCCCAGGCAGAGCCTTGAGCTTGAAGCCCAGTAGGTCTGTGGCCCTCAGGGCCAGAGCAATGCTTTCAAGGCAGGGAAGCGGCCTGCAAGCTGAGTGGGAGTGGGGGAGGGGAGGGAGACAGCTGAAGCCGAGTCCAGAAGGGCGGCAAAGGAACAGCTGCAGCTGGGTCAGAGCCTGGAGGGAGGGCGGGGCATTCACTGAGGACCCCCGAGGTCAGCCTTAGGCCCCGGCGGTCGCGCAGGCGCCCTTGGCCTGTGCTGTGGGTGGAGGGTTGAAGCCAAGTCCGCAGGGCTCCCGGAGCAGGCAGAGAAAGAAGGGCCCATGGAGAGGTAGGCGAGGTGGGTAGGGGGAGCCACCTTACTCTCCTCAGCTCACTGAGGGAGAGAGAGAGAGACAGAGACAGAGAGAGAGATCCATGACCTCTGAGTCTCTGCCTCTACCACTGGCTGGTGCCAACTCACGCGCCATCCCACTTCCAGCCATCACCCCCACGCCTGCCCCGGAGCCAGCCCCACCACAGAGAGGCCGCTTCCTGCTCCCCTCTGTGCCTTCCCTTCCCGACCTGACTCCAGTGCAGGGTATAAGCTTCAGACAAGTCTTTCCATGTCCCTCTGCATGACAATAGACTTCCTCCCCTCTCCCATTCCACAGGCCCACCCGGGACATCCACCTTGGTCATTAGCTCAGGAGAGGATGCAAGATGAGAATCTCTGCTATTGTGTGGGGAGACTCAGTTTCCCGGGTTTCCCCCATGGACACATGTTCTTCAGCTGGGTCTGATTTTCTCCAGACAAGCTGTCTTGGGAAGGATTTGGCCAGCCCTAAGAACCTGAAGGGAAAGGGCGGAGGGGGGTTCTCTCTCTGCCCCCGACAGCCCCGAGCTGGGTCGCTCCCTCAGACCTGGCCAGGGGCAGCCCATCCCCCGGCGCCCTTCCCCGGGGCATCCAAGGGCAGGCTCGGCGCCAGCCCCACCACGCTCGCCACTGCCCGACCATCGTCCTCCCTCGGGGGGCCTGGGCAGGACAGGGACCCGGCTGTGGGAGGCCTCCAGATCTCAGGCCTGGCACACCGTTTACCAGGCTGCTTCCTCCTCTGACGGGGGCCCAGCACACGCCCCAGGAGACTTGGCAGCCGCCCCCAGGGCTCTATCCTCTGGAACTCGTCCCCTTGGAAGGGGCTGGCCCAGGTGCCAGGTTCGGCTGGTCGGCCAGCCTCCTTTGGAGAAAGCAGGCAAGCCGAGCCAGGCTTGCAGTGGCCCTGGCGTGACACCTGCCACCTCAGGCAGAGGGCCTCCCGCGTGCCCTCCATGGCGGATTTCTCCCCGGAGCCGTGGCCTGGGCACTAGGAAGGCCGGGCCTCCCCGACTTCCGGGAGGAGGGGCTAGCCCAGTTACGCCCTGGCCCCCAAACCCTCTGGTGCCATCTGCCTGTCTCGGCACTTCTGACTCCACAGAGCCTTTCCTACACCTGGGCTGCCTGCCGTGGCAAAGTGCAGGCGTGGGGTGAGGCCATGGCTTTGTCTTTCCAGGAAGAAATGAGCCCCTGGCCGAAGCAGCAGGCCCAGGCAGAGCCTTGAGCTTGAAGCCCAGTAGGTCTGTGGCCCTCAGGGCCACAGCAATGCTTTCAAGGCAGGGAAGCGGCCTGCAAGCTGAGTGGGAGTGGGGGAGGGGAGGGAGACAGCTGAAGCCGTGTCCAGAAGGGCGGCAAAGGAACAGCTGCAGCTGGGTCAGAGCCTGGAGGGAGGGCGGGGCATTCACTGAGGACCCCCGAGGTCAGCCCTAGGCCCCGGCGGTCGCGCAGGCGCCCTTGGCCTGTGCGGTGGGTGGGGGGTTGAAGCCAAGCCCGCAGGGCTCCCGGAGCGGCCAGAGAAAGAAGGGCCCTTGGAGAGGTTGGCGAGGTTGGTAGGGGGAGCCACCTTACTCTCCTCAGCTCCCTGAGGGAGAGAGAGAGAGACAGAGACAGAGAGAGAGATCCATGACCTCTGAGTCTCTGCCTCTACCGCTGGCTGGTGCCAACTCACGCGCCATCCCACTTCCAGCCATCACCCCCACGCCTGCCCCGGAGCCAGCCCCACCACAGAGAGGCCGCTTCCTGCTCCCCTCTGTGCCTTCCCTTCCCGACCTGACTCCAGTGCAGGGGATAAGCTTCAGACAAGTCTTTCCATGTCCCTCTGCATGACAATAGACTTCCTCCCCTCTCCCATTCCACAGGCCCACCCGGGACATCCACCTTGGTCATTAGCTCAGGAGAGGATGCAAGATGAGAATCTCTGCTATTGTGTGGGGAGACTCAGTTTCCCGGGTTTCCCCCATGGACACATGTTCTTCAGCTGGGTCTGATTTTCTCCAGACAAGCTGTCTTGGGAAGGATTTGGCCAGCCCTAAGAACCTGAAGGGAAAGGGCGGAGGGGGGTTCTCTCTCTGCCCCCGACAGCCCCGAGCTGGGTCGCTCCCTCAGACCTGGCCAGGGGCAGCCCATCCCCCGGCGCCCTTCCCCGGGGCATCCAAGGGCAGGCTCGGCGCCAGCCCCACCACGCTCGCCACTGCCCGACCATCGTCCTCCCTCGGGGGGCCTGGGCAGGACAGGGACCCGGCTGTGGGAGGCCTCCAGATCTCAGGCCTGGCACACCGTTTACCAGGCTGCTTCCTCCTCTGACGGGGGCCCAGCACACGCCCCAGGAGACTTGGCAGCCGCCCCCAGGGCTCTATCCTCTGGAACTCGTCCCCTTGGAAGGGGCTGGCCCAGGTGCCAGGTTCGGCTGGTCGGCCAGCCTCCTTTGGAGAAAGCAGGCAAGCCGAGCCAGGCTTGCAGTGGCCCTGGCGTGACACCTGCCACCTCAGGCAGAGGGCCTCCCGCGTGCCCTCCATGGCGGATTTCTCCCCGGAGCCGTGGCCTGGGCACTAGGAAGGCCGGGCCTCCCCGACTTCCGGGAGGAGGGGCTAGCCCAGTTACGCCCTGGCCCCCAAACCCTCTGGTGCCATCTGCCTGTCTCGGCACTTCTGACTCCACAGAGCCTTTCCTACACCTGGGCTGCCTGCCGTGGCAAAGTGCAGGCGTGGGGTGAGGCCATGGCTTTGTCTTTCCAGGAAGAAATGAGCCCCTGGCCGAAGCAGCAGGCCCGGGCAGAGCCTTGAGCTTGAAGCCCAGTAGGTCTGTGGCCCTCAGGGCCAGAGCAATGCTTTCAAGGCAGGGAAGCGGCCTGCAAGCTGAGTGGGAGTGGGGGAGGGGAGGGAGCCAGCTGAAGCCGTGTCCAGAAGGGCGGCAAAGGAACAGCTGCAGCTGGGTCAGAGCCTGGAGGGAGGGCGGTGCATTCACTGAGGACCCCCGAGGTCAGCCCTAGGCCCCGGCGGTCGCGCAGGCGCCCTTGGCCTGTGCGGTGGGTGGGGGGTTGAAGCCAAGCCCGCAGGGCTCCCGGAGCGGCCAGAGAAAGAAGGGCCCTTGGAGAGGTAGGCGAGGTGGGTAGGGGGAGCCACCTTACTCTCCTCAGCTCCCTGAGGGAGAGAGAGAGACAGAGACAGAGAGAGAGATCCATGACCTCTGAGTCTCTGCCTCTACCGCTGGCTGGTGCCAACTCACGCGCCATCCCACTTCCAGCCATCACCCCCACGCCTGCCCCGGAGCCAGCCCCACCACAGAGAGGCCGCTTCCTGCTCCCCTGTGCCTTCCCTTCCCGACCTGACTCCAGTGCAGGGGATAAGCTTCAGACAAGTCTTTCCATGTCCCTCTGCATGACAATAGACTTCCTCCCCTCTCCCATTCCACAGGCCCACCCGGGACATCCACCTTGGTCATTAGCTCAGGAGAGGATGCAAGATGAGAATCTCTGCTATTGTGTGGGGAGACTCAGTTTCCCGGGTTTCCCCCATGGACACATGTTCTTCAGCTGGGTCTGATTTTCTCCAGACAAGCTGTCTTGGGAAGGATTTGGCCAGCCCTAAGAACCTGAAGGGAAAGGGCGGAGGGGGGTTCTCTCTCTGCCCCCGACAGCCCCGAGCTGGGTCGCTCCCTCAGACCTGGCCAGGGGCAGCCCATCCCCCGGCGCCCTTCCCCGGGGCATCCAAGGGCAGGCTCGGCGCCAGCCCCACCACGCTCGCCACTGCCCGACCATCGTCCTCCCTCGGGGGGCCTGGGCAGGACAGGGACCCGGCTGTGGGAGGCCTCCAGATCTCAGGCCTGGCACACCGTTTACCAGGCTGCTTCCTCCTCTGACGGGGGCCCAGCACACGCCCCAGGAGACTTGGCAGCCGCCCCCAGGGCTCTATCCTCTGGAACTCGTCCCCTTGGAAGGGGCTGGCCCAGGTGCCAGGTTCGGCTGGTCGGCCAGCCTCCTTTGGAGAAAGCAGGCAAGCCGAGCCAGGCTTGCAGTGGCCCTGGCGTGACACCTGCCACCTCAGGCAGAGGGCCTCCCGCGTGCCCTCCATGGCGGATTTCTCCCCGGAGCCGTGGCCTGGGCACTAGGAAGGCCGGGCCTCCCCGACTTCCGGGAGGAGGGGCTAGCCCAGTTACGCCCTGGCCCCCAAACCCTCTGGTGCCATCTGCCTGTCTCGGCACTTCTGACTCCACAGAGCCTTTCCTACACCTGGGCTGCCTGCCGTGGCAAAGTGCAGGCGTGGGGTGAGGCCATGGCTTTGTCTTTCCAGGAAGAAATGAGCCCCTGGCCGAAGCAGCAGGCCCAGGCAGAGCCTTGAGCTTGAAGCCCAGTAGGTCTGTGGCCCTCAGGGCCAGAGCAATGCTTTCAAGGCAGGGAAGCGGCCTGCAAGCTGAGTGGGAGTGGGGGAGGGGAGGGAGACAGCTGAAGCCGAGTCCAGAAGGGCGGCAAAGGAACAGCTGCAGCTGGGTCAGAGCCTGGAGGGAGGGCGGGCCATTCACTGAGGACCCCCGAGGTCAGCCCTATGCCCTGGCGGTCGCGCAGGCGCCCTTGGCCTGTGCGGTGGGTGGGGGGTTGAAGCCAAGCCCGCAGGGCTCCCGGAGCGGCCAGAGAAAGAAGGGCCCTTGGAGAGGTAGGCGAGGTGGGTAGGGGGAGCCACCTTACTCTCCTCAGCTCCCTGAGGGAGAGAGAGAGAGACAGAGACAGAGAGAGAGATCCATGACCTCTGAGTCTCTGCCTCTACCGCTGGCTGGTGCCAACTCACGCGCCATCCCACTTCCAGCCATCACCCCCACGCCTGCCCCGGAGCCAGCCCCACCACAGAGAGGCCGCTTCCTGCTCCCCTCTGTGCCTTCCCTTCCCGACCTGACTCCAGTGCAGGGGATAAGCTTCAGACAAGTCTTTCCATGTCCCTCTGCATGACAATAGACTTCCTCCCCTCTCCCATTCCACAGGCCCACCCGGGACATCCACCTTGGTCATTAGCTCAGGAGAGGATGCAAGATGAGAATCTCTGCTATTGTGTGGGGAGACTCAGTTTCCCGGGTTTCCCCCATGGACACATGTTCTTCAGCTGGGTCTGATTTTCTCCAGACAAGCTGTCTTGGGAAGGATTTGGCCAGCCCTAAGAACCTGAAGGGAAAGGGCGGAGGGGGGTTCTCTCTCTGCCCCCGACAGCCCCGAGCTGGGTCGCTCCCTCAGACCTGGCCAGGGGCAGCCCATCCCCCGGCGCCCTTCCCCGGGGCATCCAAGGGCAGGCTCGGCGCCAACCCCACCACGCTCGCCACTGCCCGACCATCGTCCTCCCTCGGGGGGCCTGGGCAGGACAGGGACCCGGCTGTGGGAGGCCTCCAGATCTCAGGCCTGGCACACCGTTTACCAGGCTGCTTCCTCCTCTGACGGGGGCCCAGCACACGCGCCAGGAGACTTGGCAGCCGCCCCCAGGGCTCTATCCTCTGGAACTCGTCCCCTTGGAAGGGGCTGGCCCAGGTGCCAGGTTCGGCTGGTCGGCCAGCCTCCTTTGGAGAAAGCAGGCAAGCCGAGCCAGGCTTGCAGTGGCCCTGGCGTGACACCTGCCACCTCAGGCAGAGGGCCTCCCGCGTGCCCTCCATGGCGGATTTCTCCCCGGAGCCGTGGCCTGGGCACTAGGAAGGCCGGGCCTCCCCGACTTCCGGGAGGAGGGGCTAGCCCAGTTACGCCCTGGCCCCCAAACCCTCTGGTGCCATCTGCCTGTCTCGGCACTTCTGACTCCACAGAGCCTTTCCTACACCTGGGCTGCCTGCCGTGGCAAAGTGCAGGCGTGGGGTGAGGCCATGGCTTTGTCTTTCCAGGAAGAAATGAGCCCCTGGCCGAAGCAGCAGGCCCAGGCAGAGCCTTGAGCTTGAAGCCCAGTAGGTCTGTGGCCCTCAGGGCCACAGCAATGCTTTCAAGGCAGGGAAGCGGCCTGCAAGCTGAGTGGGAGTGGGGGAGGGGAGGGAGACAGCTGAAGCCGAGTCCAGAAGGGCGGCAAAGGAACAGCTGCAGCTGGGTCAGAGCCTGGAGGGAGGGCGGGGCATTCACTGAGGACCCCCGAGGTCAGCCCTAGGCCCTGGCGGTCGCGCAGGCGCCCTTGGCCTGTGCGGTGGGTGGGGGGTTGAAGCCAAGCCCGCAGGGCTCCCGGAGCGGCCAGAGAAAGAAGGGCCCTTGGAGAGGTTGGCGAGGTGGGTAGGGGGAGCCACCTTACTCTCCTCAGCTCCCTGAGGGAGAGAGAGAGAGACAGAGACAGAGAGAGAGATCCATGACCTCTGAGTCTCTGCCTCTACTGCTGGCTGGTGCCAACTCACGCGCCATCCCACTTCCAGCCATCACCCCCACGCCTGCCCTGGAGCCAGCCCCACCACAGAGAGGCCGCTTCCTGCTCCCCTCTGTGCCTTCCCTTCCCGACCTGACTCCAGTGCAGGGGATAAGCTTCAGACAAGTCTTTCCATGTCCCTCTGCATGACAATAGACTTCCTCCCCTCTCCCATTCCACAGGCCCACCCGGGACATCCACCTTGGTCATTAGCTCAGGAGAGGATGCAAGATGAGAATCTCTGCTATTGTGTGGGGAGACTCAGTTTCCCGGGTTTCCCCCATGGACACATGTTCTTCAGCTGGGTCTGATTTTCTCCAGACAAGCTGTCTTGGGAAGGATTTGGCCAGCCCTAAGAACCTGAAGGGAAAGGGCGGAGGGGGGTTCTCTCTCTGCCCCCGACAGCCCCGAGCTGGGTCGCTCCCTCAGACCTGGCCAGGGGCAGCCCATCCCCCGGCGCCCTTCCCCGGGGCATCCAAGGGCAGGCTCGGCGCCAGCCCCACCACGCTCGCCACTGCCCGACCATCGTCCTCCCTCGGGGGGCCTGGGCAGGACAGGGACCCGGCTGTGGGAGGCCTCCAGATCTCAGGCCTGGCACACCGTTTACCAGGCTGCTTCCTCCTCTGACGGGGGCCCAGCACACGCCCCAGGAGACTTGGCAGCCGCCCCCAGGGCTCTATCCTCTGGAACTCGTCCCCTTGGAAGGGGCTGGCCCAGGTGCCGGGTTCGGCTGGTCGGCCAGCCTCCTTTGGAGAAAGCAGGCAAGCCGAGCCAGGCTTGCAGTGGCCCTGGCGTGACACCTGCCACCTCAGGCAGAGGGCCTCCCGCGTGCCCTCCATGGCGGATTTCTCCCCGGAGCCGTGGCCTGGGCACTAGGAAGGCCGGGCCTCCCCGACTTCCGGGAGGAGGGGCTAGCCCAGTTACGCCCTGGCCCCCAAACCCTCTGGTGCCATCTGCCTGTCTCGGCACTTCTGACTCCACAGAGCCTTTCCTACACCTGGGCTGCCTGCCGTGGCAAAGTGCAGGCGTGGGGTGAGGCCATGGCTTTGTCTTTCCAGGAAGAAATGAGCCCCTGGCCGAAGCAGCAGGCCCAGGCAGAGCCTTGAGCTTGAAGCCCAGTAGGTCTGTGGCCCTCAGGGCCACAGCAATGCTTTCAAGGCAGGGAAGCGGCCTGCAAGCTGAGTGGGAGTGGGGGAGGGGAGGGAGACAGCTGAAGCCGAGTCCAGAAGGGCGGCAAAGGAACAGCTGCAGCTGGGTCAGAGCCTGGAGGGAGGGCGGGGCATTCACTGAGGACCCCCGAGGTCAGCCCTAGGCCCTGGCGGTCGCGCAGGAGCCCTTGGCCTGTGCGGTGGGTGGGGGGTTGAAGCCAAGCCCGCAGGGCTCCCGGAGCGGCCAGAGAAAGGGCCCATGGAGAGATAGGTGAGGTGTGCAGGGGGCGCCATCTTACTCTCCTCAGCTCCCCACCACAGAGAGGCCTGTTCCTGCTCACCTCTGTGCCAGTCCCTCCCCTCTCCCATTCCACAGGCCCACCCAGGACATCCACATTTGTCATTAGCTGGGTCGCTCCCTCAGACCTGGCCAGGGGCAGCCCATCCCTAGACGCCCTTCCCCGGGGCATCTAAGGGCAGGCTGGGCCCCAGCCCGCTCGCCACTGCCACGACCATCGTCCTCCCTCGGGGGGCCTGGGCAGGACAGGACCCGGGTGTGGGAGGCCCCTCCGCCTCTTCCCTGAAGCTTCTTGTGGCTGGCCAAATACTTCACAAGACAGGTTCGCTGGAGAAAATAATACCCAGCTTAAGAACACTTGTACAGGGGAGAAACCCGCGAAACTGAGTCTCTCAACACAATGGCAGAGATTCTCCTCCTATCTCCAGCTGCAGACAAAGGAGGATGTTGGGGGTGCGGTTTGGGCATGTGAGACTGGACAAGACAATTGTCATGGAGAGGGACATGTAGACGATTGGATTGTCTGAACCGGTTCCCCTGCAGTGGGGTCAGGCCCGGAAGGGACAGCACGGAGGTGACCATGAAGGGGCCTCTCTGTGGTGTGGCTGGCCCCGGGGGGCCTCGCCTGGGGATGGGGATGGAGGGGGGGAAGTGGGATGGCCTGTGAGTTGGCAGCAGTGGTGGATGCAGATACTCAGAGGTCAGGGATCTCTCACTCTTTCCCTGCCTGTCTGTCTGTCTGTCTCTCACTCTCTCTCTCTCTCTCTCTCTTTCTCTCTCGGGGACCTGAGGAGAAGAGGTGGGCGAGCCCTGCCCGCCTCGCCTACATGCCTTCCTCTCCCCTGGCCCCTTCTTTCTCCAGCTGCTTTGAGTGCCCTGTGGGCTTGGGTTCAACCCCTGAGGCCAAGGGCGCATGCGCCACCCGCCACCGCCAGGGCCTAGGGCGGGCCTCGGGGGTCCTCAGTGAAGGCCCCGCCCACCCGCCAGGCCAGGCCATGCCAGTCCCAGCTGAAGAAGGAACGCCAACGCCCTGCTGGACTTGGCTTCAGCCGTTGTCTCCCTCCCATCCCCCACTTGCAATCAGCTGGCCGGCCGCTTCCCTTCTTTGGAAGCGGTGGTCTGCACCTGGTGGCCAAAGGCCGACTGGGGTGCCAAGTCAAGGCTCTGCCTCGGCCAGCTGCTTTTGCCCGGGCCTCATTTCTTCCTGGAAAGGCAAAACCACGGCCTCACCCCACGCCCGCACTTGTCGACTCCAGCCAGGTGGAGGAAAGGCTCTGTGGAATCCGAAGGGCCGAGACAGGCTTATGGCCAAGCAGTGAGTGAGGCCCCAGCAGGCCGCCGGCTTGGGGAGCCGCTGCCACACGGGCAGGCCCTTCCGGCGACGGGTCCCAGCATCATCTCTGGAGTCGGGAGGGCCTGGCCTTCCTAGTGCCCAGGCCACGGCTCTGAGGAGAAATCCGCGTTGGAGGGCACGCGTGAGGCCCTCGGCCTGAGGGCGCTGGTGCCACGCCGGGGGCGCTTGGAAGGCTGGCTGGGCTCGCCTGCTTTGTCCAAAGGAGGCTGGCCAACCAGCCCAACCGGCCACCTGGGCCAGGCCCCTTTCAAGTGGACAAGATCCGGGGGAAAGGGCCCTGGGGCCTGCCGCCAAGTCCCCTGGGGCGTGTGCTGGGCCCCCTCAGAGGAGGGAGCCTCCTGGCAACCTGTGTGCCAGACCTTAGATCTGGCGGCCTGCCACACCCGGCTCCCTGCTCTGCCCACGCCTGCCTCCATCCACTCCACGGAGGACGATGGTGTTGGCAGTGCGAGCGGAGATAGCCGTTAGAGACTTCACTTGGAGTTGTAGTCCAAGAGCATCACAGAAGAGCACTGAGCCTGGGCTCGGCCATTTATCCGCTTTGTAACCTGGCTGAGTTTTCTAGCCACTGTACCCAGTCTCTTCATCTAGCAAATGGTGCAAAGAACAACATTGACTACGTCGGGATGTTTTCAGGGTCATGTGAGTTAAGATATGTTCCAGCACAGCGTTTACATTCAGGGTGCAGTCCTTGGCTCAGTAGAAGTGTTCGCTGCTGTTCTTATAATTTTCATTATTTCACGTCCTTATCTTCCTCGTGAGTTCCCTGTCAAACCAACCACGATCCACGGTGTCAGCAGTTTGATTCCAGGTCCCTGCTTCAAGGGCTGCAGAGGGAACCTCGTGCTCATAACCTCCTGTTTTTCTCCCAGTCTCTGGAGGGATGCATTGACCTCTAGCTTGTCTGCACTGAGGCACGGAATGGGGTCCCACACCCAACCCCGCGTCTCCTCCTTTTCATATCTGATGCTTTGGGAAGACTGCTTACTGTTCACTCGGTGGACTATACTCCCTGACATGAGCAACGCACGGGAGAGAGGCGGTAGGAAACACTGATCCATGTAGGGCTCTGAGTTGACCATAACACAGAGTACAGTTGATCAAGGGCCGAGGTAGAGTTCCTTAAGGCAAAGATCTGCCGAGATGAGGGTGTTCTGATGTGACGCCGCCTGAAAATAAAGCAAACACATAAAAGCATATGTAGTGGTCAAAGGGAAAGCACGCCGCTAAAAGAATTGATCCCATGAAATACACTATTCTATTTGTTTATGTATCAAATGACTGATAGGAAAGAGCCAGGCGTAGAGATAGTAGACTTGATCAATGTCATAGAGAATTCTTTTCACAGTTGTTCATGCCTTGTGTTTTACATCATTGATTAGGGGAGTATTTTCGTCTTTTCCTTTCCTAGTGTCTCCATCTTTCTCAACTTTTCCAGGAGACATATTTACATTATCCTCTAAAATGTTAGGGAAATTTTAAAAAAGTTATGACACATTGGAAGTTGTTGATTTTGTATATGGGAGGAGCACTAGATTGCAAGTGAATTAGTGATCATTAGAGTTTTAGTTTGGTAAAAGACGGTAGTTGGAGTTGATACCAGGATGTTTGTAACCCAGTTTTTACTTCATTATTTGATGTAGTTTTCCAAATGCCAGAGCCGGTCATTTTTAATGTAATAACTTGTCTCATTTTAGAATATGTGTTCTTGGAGAGGGTGATGCAGGTAAGTAGAAAATAATTTAATGTAGTGACTTGTTTTTCTCCAATGGATCTCTTATAAACCCAACAGCCATATAGCATTCTTTTGTCCAAATGACCTGATGGCACTTTCTTAACTTTTCTTGCTGTGACTCTAGCAATCTAGGGTCACACCACCTTCTCTCTCCTAGTCATGCTTTCAGTTGTAAGAGTGATATTGTCAATAGTACAGTGAGCAATTGGCACACACTCTACTCTTTTCTTACATGTATATATATGTATATGTGTGTGTGTCTATATTTCTCAACTGCGAACTTTGGTAACATAATTGTTAAGGTGTGAACTATTTGCAGTGCACTTAACAACTGATGGCTACACATGATTGTGTAGTGACATCACGGTTAAAACCCTTCTTTGCAACATGTGGCCCCTTTCAGTTTTATTTTCAAGGAAAGGGTTCAATGACTTTTTCTTTTGGAAGAAGAAAGACTTGCATTTCCATCTTAGAAAATCGAGAACTGGTTTCTTGCCTTTTTTCTTTTTTTGTCTTCAGCTCCTCGTCCTACTGGTTACTAATTCACATGTCCAGTCACTTCAGATTCATGGTGCTAACCCTTTGCCTTGTTCAAGGCTCTGACTTTAATTATTCCATAATCCCTTCTGTGAAGGAGGTTTCTCTCCACGCTCATCTAGCGAGGAAGGAACCGACCCTCCTTTATGTGAACTTGGAGACAGAGGCCAAGGTGAAGCCTCGGTGCCCCTCCACACCAGTGAGCTGCAGAAGGGCTGCAGAGTCCTGTGAATCTTTGGCTCCCCTCCTGGCTCCCTCCGGAGTTGGCATTGCCTGCACGGAGGAGCCCAGCTCCTTACAATCGAATTGGTGAAGTCTCCTGAAGCCGGCTGAAGGATAAGACTGGCCGGAAAGGACATCAGCAAGCAGTGTGCTCCAAAAGTGGGTGGCAGAAACACTCAGAAGAAGAAAACCTTTCCGTTTCTCTTGTTTTCTCTTTATCTTCTCTCCCTTCCTTTTCCTTTCCTTAGATGGTACAGAGCCTGTCCACCCCCCATGGTGGCTGTTTTTCTCCTCAGAGCCCCAGGACAGAGCTGTATCTCTTAGTTGTAGGTCAACCCATGGGGGTTCTTTGCCTGGAGTCCCACGGCAGTTTATTCACATCTCTTTCATTCAAATGATTTCAGTAGTGTAATTTATCTGTTTAGGCATATCTGTCTTCCTTGCAGACCCCCAACATTTCAAGACCTTTGGGCACATAGTAGATACTTAAGTACTTGAGTGAATCCGTGAAGATCTTTTGTTGAATACGATCTAAATAAATACAATACCTACTCAGCACAAGAATGCAGGCACTTGAGAGAGAGTTTGGTGTCTGCTGAAGCAGGCTGTGGACCAGCTTAGGGGCTCAGTGCCAAAGTGACCCAATAGATTTAGACAAAATGAACGAGATAATTAACTTCAATTTTACAATTCATGGAGAACAGGAGCAGGATATCTAGGTGTGAATCGAGACTTGATCATTCTTGTTACATCTTTGGAAAACCCAGCCCTTTTTCTTTCTATGGATATTTGACTCATCCCAAGCAGCTGCCTTATTGGTATTTATGGGTAGATCAAATTGAAAAGAAAACCCAGAATAGTATTATGGCTAGCCTTAGGGAATATCTTTATAATATAAAAGAACAAAAGTCGGAGTTAGAGCAAAGATTGAAAGTCAAATTTACTGAAAATTCCCTGTCTCCTCCCTCCTACACTCCCTTATATCCCCAACTCCCTGTCCCTGACTCCCAAGAATATCTTTTGGATTTCTGGGTCCCTGGCCCAAATCCTCCCCTTCAAGACTTATCTCCTCAGTCACCTCCTCAGCCAGTTCCCTTAGGTCCCAGGACTCCAACTTCTCCGCAGTTCATCCAGCTGCCTGTTTTATCTTCTCTCACTGTTGAAGATTTACAGGGGGCGCTTAGGCCTGACCTCCAAGCAAGGGGCATACAGGTTACTTGTGTAAATGTTATAAACCAAGAAATAAATTTAGTAGAAACACCCAGGAAGGGCAAGAAGGTTCGTTTTGCTGTGTCTTACAACTCCTCCTACTTTCCAGGGCTCTGTAATCAGGGTCTGTCAGCTTCAGACATTCCTATGCAGTATCCACTGAAGATGTATCCTGGACCTCTGCTGTAGAGAATTCATGTCCCCTGGACAGCAGCTGATCTTTTAAATTATGAAACTCTCCTGCCTCCATTGCCAGAAGACCCTACTAAATTTAGAGAAGTATTAGAAAGATTAGTGGCTATTCATAGCCCCACCCACCGAGACCTTGACTGGCTGCTAAGGGGCGTTCTTCCATCCCATGACTACACTGTAGTTATCAGACAGGCCAGACGGCCCCCTAGCAAAAACCCCCCTCATAGAGGAAATACATGGCCAGACCCTCTCCCAGACCCTCCTGCAGATGACCAGGAAGTGGCACAGCTACAGGCTGATATTCAAGGTTTAATAGGAGCGATTCTAGAGGCGTTTCCTCCTAAAGTTAATCGGTCAAAAATTGAATTATGCACTCAGAACGAGGGGGAACAACATAAAGCTTTTGTTGAACGGTTTACTCAGACTTTCCAAAGGCACACTGCATTGAATCTGGAAGCTCCAGAGCATAAGAATCTCCTAATTTCTGCTTTAGTTGGAAATTTTCTTCCTGATATAAAGAAACAAATTCAAAACAGTGTGGTTGTTTGGGCAGGGCAACCATTAAGTGTAATAATGGAGGCTGCTACACAATTCTTTGAAAATTGTCAGAAAGAAAGCAAAAAAAATAAAAATAATTAAAGACAACTCTTCTTGCTTTGCAAATTTAATCTTTTGAAAAGCAAAAATTCAACCCTGAAAGTAAACTAAAGCCCACTCAGAGGTCTCCCTATTTGCCTTCAGACAATTATAGGTATTGCAAGAAACCAAGGCATTGGAAAAGGGCGTGTGCCGCTCTTAAGAGAAGGGAAAGTTTTGTGGGAGATCGGGATTTGGCCACCCTGAAATCTATCTCTTTACCTTGGTTGTTTTTTCTAGGGACATTTGACTTCCCCCACTAACTTCCTAAAGAATTTGACATGGTGGCTCCTTCCTGGAACAGATCTATCATGATGGCTGTAAAGATAACGTAAGGTAAATGTTACAATAGGAAAGGCACCAACAAGCCCCTCTTATCAGAAGTTCTGTCTCTCTGGCCACATTCTCTGGATGACCCTGTGAAGAGTTGCCAGACAATCATTTACATTTACAAGGGAAATCTCCATTTGTAAAGGTATCTCCCTCTCTGTTTGGAGAAGAGAGGGGGATGAGCTCATTTCAAGTGACTTATCAATGTAGAAGATGAGGCCTTGAGCTACATAATAAACCTTACTCTTGTTTACTGTGCTTTAGTGGTAATCTCCTGTAACTGACTCCCCCCACCCCCAAAATCCTCCTTTGTCATTGGCTGAAAATGATATTTAAGATGAGAATTTCTGCTATTGTGTTGAGAAACGCAGTGTCCCTGCTTTCTACCATGTATACATGTTATTAAACTTGGTATTATTTTCTCCTGCTAACCTGTCTTGTTGATTATTTGGCCAGCCAGAAGAACCTTAATGGAAAGGGCAGAGGGAGATTCTCTCTCTTCCCCTGACAGTTTAAAAAATGTTCCCGCTTGACCCCAGCACCACCAAAAGGCTCATTTTTCTCTACCTGAGGGGCATTTCTTCCTCAAATGATGGGGTCAGCCGATCCTTAGTCGCACTCCTGAGCCTACAGTTAAACTTAAAATAGAGGTTCGAAAACTGGATTTCTTAATTGACACTGGTGCGACATTCTCTACTATCTGTTCAAAGGATTTATCTCTACCTGTTACCTCTGATTCTATCAAGCTGTTTGAGTCTCTAGACAGCCTATTTCACTGCCTATATCTAAGCCCACTCCAATATATTTAGGCCCCCTTAACACTCATCATGCTTTTTTAGTTTCTGACTGTTCACCAGCAAACCTCTTTGGCCGAGATTTGTTATGTAAATTCAATGCCACTATAAATTGTAATGAAAAAGGTGTTTTTATCGCCTTGCCTTCTGACCAAGCCCCAAGTCTCCTACTTTCCATGATGGAAACTTGTCCTGATTTAAATCCTTCTGAGGAAGATGAGTCTTTAAAGAATGTCCCAACCAGTCTTTGGGCTACACATGCAAATGAGGTACGATTGTTGCTTAGTGCTGAGCCCGTGCATGTTACTTGGAAAAAAAATAAACCGTTTCCATCAGTAGCCCAATACCCGCTCTCCAGAGATGCCGAGCGAGGAATTCAACCCATAATAGACTCCCTTTTGCAACAGGGTGTACTAGCTTTTACTTCCTTGCCCTGTAACACTCCAATCTTGCCAGTAAAAAAGGAAGGCAAATTTGACTCAGACGGGAACCAAATCTATAGATTTGTACAAGACCTCAGAGCCATAAACTCTTTTGTAATTCCTCGGCATCCTGTGGTCCCTAATCCAGCTGTCTTCCTGACCTCAATACCTGCTGATGCAGCCTGCTTTACAGTAGTTGACCTCTGCTCAGCTTTCTTTTCAATCCCATTACACCCTGACTCACAATTTCTTTTCACATTTACATTTAAAGGGAGACAATTTACATGGACTCGAATACCTCAGGGATATTGTGAGTCCCCCTCAATATTTTCCCAGGTCCTTAAAGCTGACTTGGATTCTGTAGTCTTTACTCAAAGCTCCACTCTTGTTTAATATGTTGATGACCTTTTACTCTGTAATCCAACTAAGCAGGGGGCTCTTACAGATTCGCTCATTCTCCTGAAAGCCCTAGCTGAACGAGGCCATAAAGCCTCCAGGTTTAAACTTCAGTGGGTGCAAATGACTGTTACCTACTTAGGGCATGAGATATCTCAAGGCATTCAAAAGCTAACCCCTAAACGCCTTGAGTCAATTTTATCCATCCATCTCCCCAAAACAAAGAAACAGCTACGTCAATTTCTAGGAGCTGCTGGTTACTGCTGCAAATGGATTCCTAATTTTGCAGCCCTTGCTAAACCTCTGTATTCTCTTCTCCCAGATATCACCCCAGATCCTATTTGCTGGCCCTCAGAGGCATTAAACTCCTTAGAGGCCTTAAAAATATCTTTGTCCATGCCTCCAGCTCTTGGCTTACCTAATTTTGACAAGCCTTTTCATCTATACTGTCATGAAAATAATGAAATTGCTACAGGCATTCTAGAGCAATCTTTTGCCTCTCAAATACGTCCTATAGCATATTTCTCATGCCAACTAGACCCTGTGGCATCAGGCATGCCCCCATGCTTACGTGCGGTGGCTGCAGCTGCCACCCTGATTGATAAGGCCAGTACTCTTACATTAGGCTCTCCCATTCACCTCTATGTCCCACATTCTGTGTCAGCTATTTTGCAAGTTCATAGGACACAACACGTCTCTACACGGCGACAGACCACCTATGAGCAGGCTCTTTTAACTAACCCTTCCATCATCTTACATCGTTGCAACACTTTAAATCCAGCTACTTTACTGCCCCTTCCTGATGATGGAGAGCCCCACTCCATTCCATATGATTGCCTTGCAACTATAGAAATGGTCTCAAAGCCATGAGAGGATCTCTCAGACATCCCTTTAGACAATCCAGACTTACTTCTGTTTTGTGACGGCTCCTGTAAACGGAATTCCTGGGGAACCATAATAACTGGTTATGCCACAGTTTCCCCACATGAAACTCTTGAAGCTTATTCTTGGCCCACCATAAGATCAGCCCAAGCTGCTGAAGTCATAGCTCTTACTAGGGCCTGCACATTAACAAAAGAAAAAACTGCCACTATTTACACAGACTCCAAATAGGCTTTTGGAGTCTGCCATGTTGTTGGCACAATTTGGAAATCCCGTAGATTCTTAACCTCTGCAAGAACTCCTATTGCTAATGGACACTTAATTACAGCCTTATTACAAGCTATTCACTTTCCTTCAAAAATTGCCATTGTTCCTTGTTCAGCCCATACTAAGGAGACTGATGTCATATCTTTAGGGAATGACAGGGCTGACAGAGCTGCTAAACATGCAGCTCACTATATACCCCCTTATCCGTTTTCCACCCAATTTTTAAACCTGCCTTTATCCCTGACTGATGTTATTAACTATCAGACAAATGCCCCACAATCTGAAAAAGACAATTGGATACAAAAGGGTGCCACACAATTATCAGATGGATTATACATTGGACCAAATGGACTTCCAGCAGCTCCTTTTCTTTTGACTTTTTGGCTTGCACTTATCTCCCACCAAATGGGACATATGTGCAAACGGGGGATAGCTAAAGAACTAAAAGACAATTGGTTTTACCCTGGCATCCATAAAATTTCTGACCAAATCACCTCCCAGTGCACAACTTGCAAATCTTACCAAGTTTCTGGGAGAAATCGGTGTGATCCAGGAAGTCCTCCCAGGCCCATGCTGCCTTTTGCGGCACTCCAAATGGATTTTATGGACTTGCCCTCAGCTTTAGGTTACTCTCACTGTTTGGTTATTGTCTGCATGTTTAGTAGATGGACTGAATGCTATCCGACCAGACATGCCGATGCCACAACAGTGGTAAAGAAATTAATAACTGAAGTTATTCCTCGCTTTGGCATTCCTTTATAGATTGAACCAGACCAAGGAACTTACAGCAGAGATAAACCACTTGCTTGCAAAAACTCTGGGATATTCATTAAAATTTCATACCCCATATCACCCTCAGTCATCAGGGCAAGTGGAACATAAAAATCTAGATATAAAAAGAACTCTAGGAAAAGTCTGTCAAGAAACTGGACTTAAATGGCCAGAATCTCTGCCCTTGGCCCTTATGAAGATTCAAAATACTCCAAACAAAAAGCATGAACTGACTCATTTGAAATAGTTTTTGGATGTCTGATGCCTACTGGCGTCTCTAAACCTTCAATTCCTGGATTAAATGACTATTATGGGAACTTAAGTGAACAATTTGATGCTATGACTAGTTATATACAAAAATTAACTAGTATACTTGAAGCATATCGTCAACAGGTAAAAGAGGCGTGGCCCCCACCTTCTGACAAGCCTTGCCATCCCTTTCGACCAGGAGACCGGGTGTACATCAAGGTCTTTAGAAGAAAACACGCACTGTCACCTCGCTGGGAAGGACCTTATGAAGCCTTACTGACGACCTGCACTGCCATCAAAATAAAAAAAAAATCTTCCTGGATCCATGCAAGCCACACCAAAATCACCCAGAACATCACTCTCAAGACAACTGAGAGATAATCCCCACAAGTGACCTTAAACTAAGGATTTCGAAGGTCAAAACCCAGGCCCCAGAAGCAGCCGACATCATGAAGTAGACAGCTCTTCCCAAGATCACGGATCAAGAAAACCTACTTTGACCCATTTCCTCTCCCTTGCTTTAAAACTCAGGATATATATACACACTCACACACACAAACTATTAGTGGATATATATATATATATATTTTTTTTTAATTGATATTTTAATGGTTTCTAACATTGTGAAATTTTGGGTTGTACATTTTTGTTTGTCCATCACCCCATATATGACTCCCTTCACCCCTTGTGCCCACCCCCCACCCCCACTTCCCGGGTAACCACAGTCCAGTTTTCTCTGTCCATGTGTTGGTTTATATTCCACATATGAGTGAGATCATACAGTGTTTGTCTTTCTCTTTCTGGCTTATTTCACTTAACATAATACGCTCCAGGCCCATCCATGTTGTTGCAAATGGGACGATTTTGTCTTTTTTTATGGCTAAGTAGTATTCCATTGTATATATATACCACATTTTCTTAATCCAATCGTCAGTCGAGGGACACTTAGGTTGCTTCCACTTCTTGGCTATGGTTAATAATGCTGCAATGAACATAGGGGTGCATAAGCCTCTTTGGATTGTTGATTTCAGGTGCGTTGGATAGATTCCCAGTAGTGGGATGGCTGGATCATAGGGCATCTCTATTTTTAATTCTTTGAGGAATCTCCATACCGTTTTCCATAGAGGCTGTACCAATTCGCATTCCCACCAGCTGTGTATGAGGGTTCCTGTTTCTCCACATCCTCTCCAACATTTGTTGTTTTTTGTCTTGGTGATTATAGCCATTCTAACGGGCGTGAGGTGGTATCTTAGTGTTGTTTTGATTTGCATTTCCCTGATGATTAGTGATGTTGAGCATCTTTTCATGTGCCTATTGGCCATCTGTATATCTTCCTTGGAGAAGTGTCTGTTCATTTCCTCTGCCCATTTTTTGATGGGGTTGTTTGTTTTTTTTGTTGTTCAATTGTGTGAGTTCTTTATATATTATGGAGATCAACCCCTTGTCAGATGTATGTTTTGCAAATATTCTCTCCCAGCTGGTTGGTTGTTTGTTCATCTTGATTCTGGTTTCATTTGTCTTATAAAAGCTCTTTAGTCTGATAAAGTCCCACTTGTTTATTTTTTCTTTAGTTTCCCTAGTCTGGGTAGGCATGTCATCCGAAAAGATTCCTTTAAACCCAATGTCAAATAGCGTGTTGCCTATATTTTCTTCTATGAATTTTATAGTTTCAGGTCTCATCTTCAGGTCTTTGATCCATTTTGAGTTAATTTTTGTGAATGGCGATAGCACATAGTCCACTTTCATTCTTTTGCATGTGGATGTCCAGTTTTCCCAACACCATTTATTGAAGAAACTTTCCTTTCTCCATTGCATGTCCTTAGCACCTTTGTCGAAAATTAGCTGTCCGTATGTGTGTGGTTTTATTTCTGGGCTTTCAATTCTGTTCCATTGATCTGTGTGTCTGTTTTTGTACCAGTACCATGCTGTTTTGATTACTATTGCTTTGTAGTATGTTTTGAAGTCAGGAATTGTGATGCCTCCTGCTTTGTTCGTTTTCTTTAGGATTTCTTTAGCTATTCGGGGTCTTTTGTTGCCCCATATAAATTTCAGTATTCTTTTTTCTATTTCTGTGAAGAATGTCATTGGGATTCTGATTGGGATTGCATTGAATCTGTAGATTGCTTTAGGTAATATAGACATTTTAACTATGTTTATTCTTCCAATCCACGTGCATGGGATATCTTTCCATTTCTTTATGTCATCGTAGATTTCCCTCAATAATGTCTTGTAGTTCTCATTGTATAGGTCCTTCACCTCCTTGGTAAGATTTATTCCTAGGTATTTTATTCTTTTTGATGCAATTGTAAATGGTATTATCTTTTTGAGCTCTCTTTCTGTTAGTTCATTATTAGCATATAGAAATGCAACTGATTTTTGTAGATTGATTTTGTACCCTGCAACTTTGCTGTAGTTGTTGATTGTTTCTAACAGTTTTCCAACAGATTCTGTAGGGTTTTCTATATATACAATCATGTCATCTGCAAATAGTGAGAGTTTCACTTCTTCGTTACCTATTTGGATTCCTTATATTCCTTTTTCTTGCCTAATTGCTCTGGCCAAAACCTCCAGTACTATGTTGAACAGGAGTGGTGAGAGTGGGCAGCCCTGCCTCGTTCCTGTTCTCAGAGGAATGGCTTTCAGTCTTTCCCCGTTGAGTATGATGTTAGCTGTGGGTTTGTCATATATGGCCTTTATTATGTTGAGGTACTTTCCTTCTATTCCCATTTTATTGAGAGTTTTTATCATAAATTGATGTTGTATCTTGTCAAATGCCTTCTCTGCGTCTATTGAGATGATCATGTGGTTTTTATTCTTTGTTTTGTTGATGTGATGTATCACGTTGATTGATTTGCGGATGTTGAACCATCCCTGCGTCTCTGGTATAAATCCCACTTGATCATGGTGTATGATCTTTTTAATATATTGTTGTATTCGGTTTGCCAATATTTTGTTGAGGATTTTTTGCATCAATGTTCATCAGCGATATTGGCCTGTAATTTTCTTTCTTTGTATTGTCTTTGTCTGGTTTTGGTATCAGGGTGATGTTGGCCTCATAGAATGATTCAGGAAGTGTTCCATCTTCCTCTATTTTTTGGAATAGTTTGAGGAGGATGGGTATTAAATCTTCTTTGAATGTTTGGTAAAATTCACTGGAGAAGCCATCTGGTCCTGGACTTTTATTTTTTGGGAGGTTTTTGATTACTATTTCAATCTCTTTACTTGTGATTGGTCTATTCAGATTCTCCATTTCTTCTTGGTTCAATTTTGGGAGGTTGTATAAGTCTAAGAATTTATCCATTTCTTCTAGATTGTCCAATTTGTTGGCATATAATTTCTCATAGTATTCTCTTATAATCCTCTGTATTTCCATGGTATCCGTTGTAATTTCTCCTCTTTCATTTCTAATTTTATTTACTTGAGCCTTTTCTCTTTTTTTCTTAGTTAGCCTGGCTAAGGGTTTGTCTATTTTGTTTATCTTCTCGAAGAACCAACTCTTTGTTTCATTAATACTTTCTACTGTTTTTTTGGTCTCAATATCATTTATTTCTGCTCTGATTTTTATTATTTCTCTCCTTCTGCTGGCTTTGGGCTTTGTTTGTTCTTCTTTTTCTAGTTCTGTTAGCTGTAATTTAAGGTTGCCTATTAGGGCTTTTTCTTGTTTGTTAAGGTGGGCTTGTATTGCTATGAGTTTCCCTCTCAGGACAGCTTTTGCTGCGTCCCATATGGTTTGATATGGCATGTTATCATTTTCGTTTGTTTCCAGATAGTTTTTGATTTCTCCTTTAATTTCATCAATGATCCATTGTTTGTTCAGTAGCATGTTGTTTAATCTCCACATTTTTGTCACTTTCCCAGTTTTTTTTTCCTGGTTCATTTCCAGTTTCATAGCCTTATGGTCTGAAAAGATGCTTGTTATGATTTCAATCTTCTTAAATTTATTGAGGCTTGCTTTGTTTCCCAACATATGGTCTATCCTAGAGAATGTTCCATGCGCGCTTGAGAAGAATGTGTAGTCAGCTGTTTTTGGGTGGAGTGCTCTGTATATGTCTACTAGGTCCATCTCGTCCAGTTTTTCATTTAAGTCTAATATTTCTTTATTAACTTTTTGTCTGGATGATCTATCCATTGCTGTAAGTGGGGTGTTAAGATCCCCTACTATTATTGTGTTGTTGTTGATTTCTCCTTTTAGGTTTGTTAATAGTTGTTTTATGTACATTGGTGCTCCTATGTTGGGTGCATATATATTTATAAGTGATATGTCTTCTTGATGGAGTGTCCCTTTTATCATTATATATTTCCCTTCTTTGTCTTTCTTAACCTGTTTTATCTTGAAGTCTACTTTGTCTGATATGAGTATGGCAACACCTGCTTTCTTTTGTTTGCCATTAGCTTGGAGTATTGTCTTCCATCCTTTCACTCTGAGCCTGTGCTTGTCTTTAGTGCTAAGATGTGTTTCCTGAAGGCAGCATATTGTTGGGTCTTGCTTTTTAATCCATCCTGCCACTCTGTATCTTTTGATTGGAGAGTTCAATCCATTTACATTTAGGGTAATTATTGAAATATGAGGGTTGAATGTTGCTGTTTTGTCACTTATTTTCTGGTTCTTTTGCATTTCCTTTGTTTCTTGTCCCATTTGTTTTGGACTGCCAATTCAGTTTGGTTGTTCTGTCTTATGACTCTTCTACTTTTCTCTTTGTTTATCATATGTGGTTTTAATTTGATTATTTGTTTAGTGGTTACCTTGAGGTTTGGGCGAAAAATCTTCTGTATGAGATAGTCCATTATCTGATAGCCTCCTATTTCCTTATACTAAGTCAATTCAGTCACTTTCCTCTTCCCCTTCTAAGTTGCTCTTGTTATACCTTATTCTATCTTGTGTTGTGGCTGTGTGTTTACAGTGATGAGGTTAAATTTATTTTTGGTGAATTTCTTCCTTTGATCTTTGAGTTTAGTATTTAAGTGGTTGCTAACCTATTCCGGTAAAGATCTACTATTTCTCTGATTTTGTCTACCTACTTTTCTCCTTACTCCAAGCTTTGTGTTCCCTTTCTCTTCTTGTTTTCAGGCCTGAGGGCCTTCTTGAGTATTTCTTGTAGTGGCGGTCTCGTGGCCATGAACTCCCTTAGCTTTTGTTTATCTGGGAGAGTTACTATTTCTCCATCATATTTGAAGGATATTTTTGCTGGATAGAGTATTCTTGGCTGAAAGTTTTTGTCTTTTAGTATTTTGAATATATCATTCCAGTCTCTTCTAGCCTGAAAAGTTTCTGTTGAGAAATCCGCTGAGAGCCTTATGGGAGTTCCTTTGTACGTAATTTTTTGTTTTTGTCTAGCTGCCCTTAATATTGTTTCTTTGTCGTTGACCCTGGCTAGCCTTACCACTAGGTTTCGTGGTGAAGGCCTTTGTCTGTTAATATATATAGGAGTCCTGTTGGCTTCACTTACTGGTATTTCCTGCTCCTTCCCCAGATTTGGGAAATTTTCAGCTATTATTTCCTTGAATAGGCTCTCTGTTCCTCTTTCCCTCTCCTCTCCCTCAGGAATACCTATAATTCTTATGTTACATTTTCTAATAGAGTCCGATATTTCTCGGAGTCTTTCTTCATTTCTTTTTAGTCTTAGTTCTCTCTCTTCTTCCATCTGGAGTATATCTGTATTCCTATCCTCTAAAGTACTAATTCTTTCCTCCATATTGTCAGCTCTGTTCTTTAAAGATTCCAGATTCTCCTTTATCTCCTCCATTGTGTTCTTCATCTCCATCAGCCCTGATAGGTTTTTCTTTATGATTTCAATCTCTTTTGTGAAGAAACTCCTAATCTCATTTAATTGTTTGTCTGTGTTGTCTCGTATTTCGTTGAGTGTTTTTATGATAGCTATTTTGAAATCTCTGTCATTTAGTTTATGGATTTCTGTGTCTTCGGGGTTGATTTCTGGGTGCTTGTCATTTTGTTTCTGGTCTGGTGATTTCATATATTTTTGCATTGTGGTTCCTGTGTTGGTTTTGATTTTCCTCATCCTGGAAGTCTCTGGTTGCAATTTCCACCTGCCGCCACTGTCTGGTGGTAAAGGGCTGTGTAGTCTAAGCCCCCTGCACTCTGCCCCAGTTTTTCTGCTGCGATCCGCAGTTTTGTTTTGTTTTGTTTTGTTTCTTTTCCCCACTGCGATCCACGGGTCCAGTCCAGTTTATTCAGGTCTGCCTCGGACCGCTAGATCTGGTCGAGCTGCAGACTCCGGGTTGCGGGGAGGGGGGAGCTCTCTCTTTTGCCCTCTGGGTCCCTGACGTGGGAGGCTTCTCGTTTGCCCCTCTTTATCCGCTCTCTGGGTTGCTCAGATGTTGATGGTAGCCCTGTGGCTCCTCTGAGCCCTCTGTGCGGGAGTTTCCCACTGGCTGAGAGAGCCCGAAGAGCTACAGTTTCCCGCCGAGGGCCGCCACTCCCCCCTGTCTGGGAGCCGCGCGGACCGGATCGCTGATCTGATGGGGAGGGAGCAGAGTTCTCCTTACCTCTCCCCACTTCCTCCGGGGGCCCAGCACGTTCCGCTCTCAGATGTGCGGCAGTGTGGATCCCTCCGCTCCAGCTTTTCACTGTCTGGGATTCCGTTGTTGGTCTGTGGCTGTTACTTTTGTTGTATTTTGTGGGGGAAGAATTCACGGGAAAGCTCACTCCGCCATGATGCTGACGTCACTCCCTATATATATTTTTTTAATCATTTATTAGAAAGCTGACTGGAGAGTGCTGGTCTCTATCTGTCACTCTTCCCCTCTCTAAGTCTCTGCTATGGGCTCTTTTCCAATATGTGTCTTGCTTTTACTAACCCTCTCTTTTTCAACAGGTCGGGCACAGACCAAACATCCCCTTATGCCAGTTTACCAAGCCCTAGTAACGCTAACTAATCAATCTGACTGTTGGTTATGTCAACAGCTAGATAGTGCAAAAGAACCTGAACTAGTCTTTGTTCCTGCTGATATGAACACCTGGTGGACTAAGTATGGAAAATGGATGAATAACAGAGTATGATATCCGCAACAAGGGAAACTTCACTCTGCTTCGTCTCCTGGTGAGTCACTTGGGCCCCAGAAAGACTACTTAAAAAGTCAAAGACTGTCCCTTGCCCAAGTACAAACAATAAGTGAAAGTTTTTCCCTCTGCATTGAAAGTAAACATGGCGCTGGACCTTTCCTGGGTGACATACCGAGACAATATTGCAGTCAAACTCTGTGGTTTGATTCCGCAGGTGGCATCTTCAGAACTCTCAAGGGAATTGTAAGTGACTCTATCACTACTCCCTCTGGCACAAACATTTGCCAAATCACCAAGTGCTCTGGATGGCTTACGAGCCACCCGTGTGCAACTTGGGGTATCGCAGCTATCCGCATGGTTAAGGTGCCCAATGCCACAGACTATATACGGGTGGATCAAAGATCTGGACTCACCTGGTCAGGTGACAAGACCAGGCTTTATAGCTGCCAAAATCAGACTGCAGGCCTCCTCTACCAGCTATTCTGCAATCTGTTCTGTTCTCACAGACTGACAGGAGCTCATGGGAAATGGAGATGTTTAGGTAGTAACAGTGCAAGTGGCACAGATCATGAAATAGTCCAGATCCTGGGAACTACAGACTCAATTCTAACTTTGTCTTTAAACTACACTGGTCTTTTCATTTTATGCGGCAACAAAGTGTATAAAGGATTCCCATCTAATTGGTCAGGACGATGCGGACTTGGATACCTGGCTCCTTCTGTCACCAAACACTCCACCTTAAATGCGAGCCAAATTACAAACCTGGGTTCGTTTGTTCATAAGATTGTGCCACATAAACGTGCCAGTTGAGAAATCGTGGAAAATCCACTTGTATATCGCAACTCCAAGTTCTTTTCAGCCTTGAGAGTCCTATTCCCCAGCTTTGGAGACTGTGAGTTGGAAAAGGCAACCTTAAATCTCTCTATGGTAATGGAGCAAGAGTTCAACACCACCATGCAAACCTTGAACATACTCCAGTCAGGTATTAACAGCCTAGAATCTGTGGTGCCCCAAAATTGACGTGCTCTGGATGTACTCACTGCCCAGCAAGGAGGAGCATGTGCAATCATTGGAGAAAAATGTTGCTTTTATGTGAATCAAACAGGTCAAGTAATATCTAACTTAAATCTATTAAAAGAGAAGATTGACATTTTTCATCAGATAAACGAAGCTCACACATTTTATTGGACTGACTTATTTCCAGGATTGGGGGACTGGTTTAATGGGGTGTGGGGAAATGTGCTCCGATTTGTTCTTTTCTGCTTGTTCATCCTCATCCTAATCTGCGTTCTTTTCTCTCTTTACAGACTTCTTATCACTCAGATACTAAAACGATTTCTCTCTCCACAGTTACCAGCTCAGCTTTTAATATGTGAAACTTCTAGGGAAGTTTCAGAGGAGGGAACTGATGGTGCTCAGGGCAAGCTACCCCAGGAAGCACCGCTCTGGTATACGGATTATTTCCAGCTGAAGACAATAAGGACTCAGAGAACTCAGGAAGAATATTTGAGTTTCCCCTCCCAAACTGCCTTAAGAATTTAAAACAAAAGATCTGTTTCAGGAAGGAGTTATTATCATGACTGCTATAAAGATAATGTAGGATAGAGGTTACAATAGAAAAGGCACCATCAAGCCCATCTTATCGGAAGTTCTGTCTCTCTGGCCACAGGCTCTGGATGGCCCTGTGAGGAGTTACCAGACAATCATTTACAAGGGAAGTCTCCATTTGTAAAAGTATCTTCCTCTCTGTATTGGGAAGAGGGGGGACGACCTCATTTCTAGAGACTTATCAATGTAGAAGGTGAGGCCTTATAACGGCATAATAAATCTTACTCTTGTTTACAGTGCTTTAGTGATAATCTCCTGTAACTAACACTCCCACCCCCAACATCCTCCTTGTCTTTGGTTGGACATGGTATTTAAGACGAGAATCTGCTATTGTGTTGAGAAACGCAGTGTCCCTGCTTTCTCCCATGTATACATGTTATTAAACTTGGTATTATTTTCTCCTGCTACCCTGTCTTGTTAATTATTTAGCCAGTCATAAGAACCTTAAGGAAAAGGGCAGAAGGAGATTCGCCCTCTTCCCCTGACAGTGGTGATGCAGGTGGGCTCTCAAGGTTATGCCTATATTGTGGAAGCAAGCAATCAAGTATTTAATGGAAGCATTTCTATGTAAACGAAAGAAAAAGAAGGTTAATGGTTGGAGCAATTTGTAAAGCAGTTTCTGAGTATAGGGGACAGCTAGTTAAGAAGATTTTTAGATGTCAGCATCAAAGCATCTTTTGCAGTTTAAAATGTCTCTGATGATTTCATCGGGTAACCTCTTAAGTTTATATCAAGTCCATCAGCTTCAGTTTGTAAGGCTTCAGGAAAAAGGGGAGGTTCAGTTTTCAGTGATTTCAAATGAAAATGATGGAAAAAATCAAAAACGTTAGTTTGGACATCTGTAGGCAGATATTTTAGACTAGAAGAAATCAGGATCCAGTCCAGTCAACAGATATAAAACAAAAACCTTAACAGACAATTAACAAAACTAGGATCTAATATCCGCAAATGTACACTATAGTTTTTACTGAAATATAATTTTTCTTTCTAAGATCACCCTCATTTTTATCAAAGATAGACAAATTAAAACTAACTAGTTTGCAAAATAAGTCTAGTTCCAATAGTGTTGGCCCAATTATTTACATAAGTACAGCAAGAATAGCAATTGATCACATAGGCTCTTTTAAATCTGCTTTGCTGGAACTTTTTATAAGGAATCTCAGATTGAACTTTAAAGGCCTCTCCAGGCCAGAAAAGTCAAGCCAAGGATTTTGTCATCAGACTTTGCCTGTAATACCTACAGATTTGGGTGAATTCCTCTGTTCCTAGGTTCCCCCAAAATATTTCGAGGTTCCTTGTGTTTGCCAGATAAGTGACATTCTTTACTTATCCTGGTAAGTGCTGCTTGGAACATAAGGTACCAGGCCAATATTTCCACGTGGCTTTATTCCATAAAGTCCAATCTTCATTCCTCAAAAGCTGTATGGTTATATCGCAAATATGATCTTCCAGTCACAGCCTTGGTAATATAACCAGTGTTTCCAATTATGTCCTGTTATAAGGAGAACAGATTCTTATTGAACTTATGCAGATAACTATATTGCCATGAAAACAACAATACTCACTTACTAAGAGTTTCCAAATTCGAGAGATCAGATCTAAGAAATAGAGAAATATTTCAATTTTACTTACAAAAATATCATTTACCAGATTGTTATAAGTCATAGCTAGCTCAGGAGAAAAGAGAAAAAGTTTTCCTTAACTCTGAAAAATCAAAACATTAAAAATTCAGCAATACTTCAAATGAAAAATCATAAAAATTATAATCATCCTTATCAGTTCATTCAGTCCTGTGTAATCCATTCTTGATCCCAATCTTTCTGTTAGCAGCTTCATGAAGTTATCAGTCTTTCCATCAGGTTTCTGTAATTTCTTACCAAGGTCAGTTTTATGATCAGAAAGTTTGTCAGAAACCTGTACTCCAGTGTAAATGCCAGAGTCCTTTCCATGAATTTTTCTGAAGTTGAAATATTTTGCAAAAGCATTAGAGCAAAGAAATAAGTCTGTAAACAACAAGACCTCAAAATGGCAATTGACAGAGAAATTTGATTAATTTTGTGACATACAACACTTTAAAATAATAATAACCAGAAATATGACTGATAATCAGGACAGATCAGAATTTCAGTAATGTTATACAATTTTAAAACACCTATGTCGATAACATTTGCTCACATAATAGCACCTAAGCAGACTTATCATCACTTGTCTGACAATGCTTCCCATGCAATTTAACATACTGAATAAGCCTAATAAACTTAGTATCTTTCCCATTATAGGAAGAGAGCAAATTTCTTTAAGAAGTTCTAGGGCCCTTTGAAAATTCTCAAAGAAAAAAAGTAAAAAAAAAGACTTTATTTAAGATATGAATTTTGGGGAGCTTGTCAAAAATAGAAAACGTTAAAGCAAAGAGATCATTAACAGCCCAAAAACCTTAATAGAGAAACCTCAGTCTTTTGAACACAGGAAATTATTTTAACAGTTTTTTTTTTTTCTGTCTTTCAGGTAGACTTATCCAAAGGTAAAGAAAAATCTTTTATAACCTCTTTATCAAGTTCAAGAAAATTATCCTTTTAAGAGAAAGAAGACCAAATTATAATTTTGTACCAGCTTCCTTCTGATATTAAAATTCATTAACTTAATTAAATTCATTTCAATCTGAGCCAACTTCACCATACAAAAACTCCTTTTCCAGAATTCCTCTTCCACAAACCTATAACTTTCATTTTACATTCAGAATTTGTCCCATGTCTTTCTTTTCCCTCCTAGTACTTGAAGACAAATTTATCTTTCTTAATCAATCAAACAAAATATTTCCATTCTTTGTTCCTTCTTTATACATCTTACTTTCCTTGTACACAGACATATTTTTTCTTAATATTTAGTAGCTTCAATCACATACACTAATTAGAAATTTTAACTCTTAGAAACCCGAATTTGTAAGTAAAAACTAAGTAAACCATGATAAACTTTCTTTTACATTAGTATATTGTGGCTTGGAAAATTTATAAACACTTCATAACTTCTAGAAATATGTTACTTTATAGTACAATCTTTTAATAAAACACATGTTTACCAATAGACCCAAAACACCTTTTAGTTTTCCTGTAATGAAAAGCCAAATGTAGACAATCGTGACTTTCGCAATCAATGTCTAATATCTTATCTTATTTGGAAATGATGATACTCAGTGAATTTTTATCACAAAATTTAGCAAAACTCTAAAGTTTTAAGTCACCAAAAAGATTTTGGAAGCTGTAAACACCATAACACATAATTATTATTTAAAGTTCACCCAACATTCATCTTTTTCACAACTATTTAGTTACTTGTTGCCAATAATTATTTAGATTGTCTAAAAGACTTCATAAGACATTAGATAAAATTAGCCATCATTTAAATTACTATTTTTGTTAACCAGTACTGTAATAGAAATAACATCAGTTTTTTTTACAAAAGTTCATGTAAATTTCATCACCTCTTATACCTTTAAACATAGTTATCATTAAGATTTTTATCAATAGGTGTTGGTCTTCTAATTTTGGACAAGGGAAGCATTCCCAGTCAGACATTTTAAAACATACACAGGCAAAGTTGATGTAACCTCTTTATATAAAATTAGCTCAAACATTCCAACCTTTATAATCTTATCAACACTTACACTTTTACATGTTCTCAATTCAATTGTAACCTGAGTCAAGCTCTTAAGGCTATTTAAATTTTTCCCTTCCTTTTTATGGCCCTTTTTTAGGTACCAATTAAACAATTGTGTGAGAGCTCTCAAAACATATTTTTTTTCCTCAATTTAGAAGTTTTCCCAATTCAAAGGATCTGTTGTCTGGCCATTGACGAGTAGGATTTTCATTTGTATATTTATTCCAATAGTGACTCGATCCAATAAGCCTTTTTAAGGAAAGACCCGGTGGTAACTTTCCCATGCTTAGAGTAAATTTTTACCATGGACGCAAGAGGCGTCCCTGGTGAGGGCGCAGATGATGTAGCCCCCATGATCCACAGAATTCACTCCCAAAGATATTCAGAGAAAGTAAAGACCTTCGTTACACAGGCGGTAAGGATGGTGTAGTGAAAACGGTGTCTCCAGTCTCCTACAATAGTGTGGGACGCCTCCAGTCACAGACCCGCTAATCTGTGACACCAGGCAGGCAATATTCGAGTGGGATTTTTCCAGCACTAACAAGCAACGAAGGTTAAGACGACAAAAGCCCTTATGGACTGGGTCCTTTATGACAAACTCCCCTGAGAGCTTGGCACAGCCGGACAAAGAGACAGTTCAGAATCCCAGTCTACTCGACTGGCCACCAAGGGGCACCCCGGTAAATGCACCTTCCGTATGGTGGAGACCAAGGAGAATATTCTCACTGGTCACAAAGCCAAGTTTTCTCAGGACACAGAACAAGACAGAAGGAAAAACCTCATCCGGTTCTTTTCTTATGTGCACAATGACAGCTTTAGCCACGCCTTAGGTCTCTTGGAGTCAGAATAATACCTGGTGGGGAGGTGCCACGGGGTTGGGGATTGTGTGCTTTACAGAGTACCTCGTCATTGCATGGACATTTTCTTGCAGTTGGCGGGGGACATGTGTCTTCTACCCCGTTCCGTGACACAACTTATCCTGTCACGGGAGTCTTCTGAAAGTGGCGAGCGCCCTAATGGCTCTTAACTTCTCGACCTGTGCCCACCAAATTTGCAGCCTTTTTGGCTTCCAAGATGCCCTTGGCAATGGCCTTCACTTCATGTGCATATTAACCCACAGCAAAGTTTGTGTAAATAGACGCCAGTCTGGTGAGACCCGCAAACTCACCAGTCTGTGGGGCCGGCCCGGACAGTAGGCTTATAGGTTCTATGCCTGCGTCCTACCCTATGGTATTTCCTTCTTATGACACACGATACAAAAGACAGAGACAAAAGAGAAAAACAGAGACTATTTCTGGGAGGAAAACGATCAAGATCAAAACCAAGAGTACTCTACCAAATTTACCAGCGTCACTAAAATCACAAGAAACTAGTTTCCCAAATATTTTCTCCTGCCAATCTAAATTTCGAAAGAGAAAAAATTTCTCACCACCTCCTTCCACCGGACTCCACAGGTAGAGATTCCGGGAGGCTGACGTGGTAAGAAGTCTTACATTTTACCGGCTATCGTCAGGGGTTCCCGTATTTCATCCCCTGCAGTAATCTAGGGAGAAGGCATTTCTTCCAGCCAGAGAATGCAACTTGCCAGCCAGCGTAGCCCCACGTTGGGCGCAAAAACTGTTGAGGGAGTGAGAGAATCTTCCTTTTCCCTTTTCTTAAGGTTCTCATGGCTGGCCAAATAGTTAACAAGACAGGTTAGCAGGAGAAAATAATACCAAGTTTAATAACATGTATACATGGGAGAAACTCAGAAATGAGCAACTCATCCCTCTGTCTAAGCTACCCACTTAAGTATTGTAGCTAAAGAGGAGGAAGGTGTTGGGGGTGGGTAGTGGTCTAAGACCACAGAGGGCAAGAAGACAACTCACATGGAGATAGAAATGCAAATGTTTGCCTGACAACTCTTCTCATGGTCATCTATAGATAATGTGGTCAGTGAGAGAGAGAGTTTTTGATAAAAGTGGCTTGGTGCCTTTCCTATTGTAACCTCTATCCTACGTTATCTTTACAACCATCATGATAATAACTCCTTCCTGAAACAGATTTTTTGTTTTAAATTCTTTAGGCAGTTTGGGAGGGGAAATTCAAATATTCTTCCTGAGTTCTCTGAGTCCTTATTGTCTTCAGCTCGAAACAATACACACACCAGGGTGGTGACTAATGGGGTAGCTTGCCCTGATCACCATTACCTCCATTTATAAGGATGCCCCCTTTATGTAGATTCTGTACAAAATTGCAAAGATCACTTTTTCCTTTTCAAAATTTATTTCTTTTAACTTTTAATAGTGAGAACCTTAGTGTTGGGTAAACTGCTGCAAAATTACTGGAAATGCTGAGAGTCTTTTTGAAAAGTGTAGAAGTCTAAAGATAATGAAAAGTACATTTCTCCAAGGTCAAGTCCCTTGATGATCTGATAGGCGTCTGTCTAGGTGTACCCGGAAGAGATGGAAGATTGAACACCAGCACAGCACACAAGGAAACAGGCTGCCAACTTGAGGGCTTCCCATGGACCACAGAGTGCCTAGCAGACTCTTGGAGACTAAATCTGGGCTTTGTCCATGGGTTGGCCCTGAGAGGAAGATTTTGCTTAAATGACCAGAGAATAGATAACGGATTTTGTTGATAATAATTCTTACCATGTAAATTTCTTTATAAATCTCTGAATAAAATAAAAAAATATAATCCCCATAGAAATCAACTCTTACTGACAAGCTCCACAGCCTTCTCTAGAGAGCTCAACAGAAAATGTCTCCACTGACTGTGAATTGCTCTTCTCTGAAAGCCAGCCAGCACTTCACTGATAGCCCTGGATAAGGAAGGCCAGATACAATTCTTTGAAGATATTTAGCTGAATTCAGAACCAAAAATCCTACCTCCAGTTGGCTCCTCTGTGAGAATGGATGGCCGGCCTTGTTTCACAGCCTGAGCTGTTGAGGTTTCATATGAGATAAATTGCTCTGTTCTCCAGGGATGGAAAAGCTGGACTGTGACATCGATTCAGGGCTGATATTTTGCAGGTAAAGATAGGGTCATAGAGGGGAATAAAGATTTCAGCAAATTGGTTTGTTGTTCTCTACAGTGGAAATAATTTAAGAAGCAGATAGTCTCTCACTCAAACTTCTCTTCCCTGTTCTCTATCTGTCATATCACTGTAAAAATTCTCTCTATGAAAATTTCAGTCTTTTTTCTTTGTAGTGTGTTTATTATCATCTTTATGAATTCTTTGACTTCACCACCTTCTTGGCACCACAACTCTAGCCATTGAGATATTATTATAGATTCACTTTTGCAACTTCATCCCCTTATCTCTATTTCCTCCGCCAATTCGTAGTTTTAGTTCTTATTGTATCTTATGCTTGAAAACATTTGAAGCTTACAGTGTGTATCAGTTCCTTATTTTCTCAAATTTTTATTATCTAAGTGCCCTCAACTATCACTTTTTTTTAGAAAAGAAGTGAAATACATAACAGAACAGTACACTGTAATAAATTGACCACTTATAAAATTAAGTTCAACCTGAAATCCCTCCCCACTTAACAGAGACCATATTTTATAATTCACAATGCTTTAGTCTGGGCAGGGTCAGTTTATCAAAGATTTTTGGATGTTTTAAACCACATGAGATATATACATTGTAAGATAAAATCGTTAATCTTGCAGAAGTTGTAGAATTTCCTGATGCTTGGGGAAGTTGGTGGTGGAGAGCCTGAATCATATGAAAAGTAGTTGATTAATTAGCACCTGAGTTTGTTAAGTTGATAAGGATGATGATGAGACATACATGTTGAAAAGATAACTTTGCATATCAGAGTATTGTCAGAGGCCACTGGGAAAATTCATAATATTCTCAAATACTACAAAAAATGACCATTTTTTCATAAAAGATGTCATACATGATGGCATCATATACTTCTGTCAGAAAACTTGCAATGAAGAAAATGAACACTTCAGTCATTTTAATTCTAACAATTTGTTCATGCTTACTAGTAGGTTAAAAAACTGTTTAGAAATAAAGTGATAAGTGATGTGCTAGCTTAATTTTTAAATTTTTTTAGTAAAAAACTTTTTCATATTTTTAAAAAATATTTATTTGTATTTATTTTATGCTGAATTTATTCCTGGGCCCAAAGACTTTTTTTTTAATTTACTAACACCAATTATTTTCAATCTCTTTCAAAAAGTTGAAGAGGAGAAAATACCTCTAAAGTCATCCTATGGGATTAGCACTACCCTGATATCAAAGCCAAAGACACTAAGAGAAAAGAAAACTATAGGTCAATATCTTTGATGAATATTGATATAAAAATCCTCCATAAAATAGTAATAAACTAAATTCATCAGCATATTAAAAGGATTATACAGCATTTTTAAGTGGGATTTATTCCTGGAATACAAGGATGTTCCAATATATGAAAATGAATTAATGTAATAAACCACATTAACAGAATGAAGGAAGAAAACACATGATCATCTCAATGGATGCAGAAAAAGCATTTAACAAAACTCAACATGCTTTCATGCTAAAATCACTAAAAAAACACTCAGGGTAAAAGGAAACTACTTCAACATAATAAAAGCCATATACAGAAATCCACAGAGAACATCATATTCAAGGGTGAAAGACTGAAAGCTTTTTCTCTAAGATCAGGAACAAGACAAGACGGCCCATTTTCACCACTTCTATTCAACATGGTATTAGAAGTTCTAGCCAAAGCAATTAGGCAAGAAAAAGAAAGAAATAGCATCCAAATTTGAAAAGAAGAAGTAATATTATATTTGTTTACAAAGAGTATCTTATATGTTGAAACCCCTAAAACTTCCACCAAAAATTTGTTAGAACTAGTAAATTCTGCAGAGTAGTGCGACACAAAATCAACACGCAAAAACTATTGTTCTTCTATACATTAATAATAAGTAATCTGAAAAAGAAATTTAAAAACTTTACATTTTTATTTACAATAGCAACAAAAGAATAAAATACTTAAGAATCAACTTACTCAAAGAGGTAAAAATTCCAATGATGGTTTTGCAAAATTAGAAAAATCTATCCTAAAATTCATATGGACTCTCAAGGGACATTGAATAGCCAAAACAATCTAGAAAAAGAAGAACAAAGTTAGAGAACTCACACTTCCTGATTTCAAAACTTACTATAAAGTAATCAAAACAGTGTGGTACTGGCATAAATACACACACTATACTAATGAAATAGCACAGAGAGCCCAGAAATAAAACTTTGCATATATGGTCCAATGATTTTTGACAAAGGTACAAAGATCATTCATTGGAGAAAAGAACAGTTTTTCAACAAATGTTGTTGGGAAAACTGGATACCCACATGCAAAAGAATGAGTTTGGACCCTTACTTTACACTATATACAAAAATTAACTCAAAATGGATCAAAGATATAAATATTAGAGTTGAAGCTATAAAATCCTTAGAAGAAAACACATGGTAAAAGCTGTATGTCATTGGGTCCAAATGCCATTGCAAAAATGATTTCTTTAATATGACATCAAAGACATAAGTAACAAAAAAATAAAAAATTGGACTTCATCAAAACGAAAAAGTTTTCTGTATCACAAGACACTATCAACAGAGTAAAAAGGCAAACCATGGAATGGTTGAAAATATTTGCAAATCACAAATCTGATAAGGGATTAATATATAGAATAAATAAAGAACATCTACAACTCAACAATAAAAAAAAAACCTCAATTTAAAAATGCACAAAATACTTGAATAGACATTTCTCCAAAGAAAATATAAAATGAACAAGAAACACAAGAAAAGATGCTCAACATCACTAAGTATCAGGAAAAAGTGAAATAAAAGCACAATGAGCTACCTTTTCACACCCGTTAGGATAGTTACTATCACAAAATCAGAACATAACAAGTGTTGACAAGGATGTTGAGAAATTGGAACCCTTGTGCTCTGAGTGTGAGAATATAAAACTGTGGAAAACAGTATGGCAGTTCCTTCAAAAATTAAAAATAGAATTACTATATGATCTAGAAATTTCTCTTATGGATTCTGAAATAATAAAAAACATATTTATCGGCCTCTGCGTCCAGTTCTTGGCACAGAGCTCCTAAAACCTTTGTAATTTCCCCAGTGATAAGAACACTAAGAGAATCTTTTGTCCTATTGAGGCAATTCTGGGTGGGCTCCTGGATGGCTCCTGGATGGGGGTTGGTCACCAGAAAGACCAAGCCCTGATTAGAAGCTTCGAATTTTTAGCCCTACCCCTTATCCTTCAGAGAAAGGAGAGGGGCTGGAAACTGAGTTAATAATTGATCACGCCTATGTGAGAGAGCCTCCATAAAAATCCCAATAGAAGGCGGTTCAGAGAGCTTCCAGGTTGGCAATGACAAGGACTGCTTGGAGAGTGGTGCACCTGGAGATGGCATGAAATCTTTGTGTATTATCTCCATACCTTTCCCTATGCACCACTTCCAACAGGCTCTCCTTGAATTATATCCTTTTATAATAAACTGGTGATCTAGTAAATGTTTCTCTGAGTTTTGTGAGCCACTCTAGCAAATTAATTAAACCCAAGGAGGAGGTTGTGGGAACCTCTGGTTTATAGCCAGTAAGTCAGAAGTACAGGTAACAACCTGGGCTTGTAACTGGCATCTGAAGTAAAGGTGAGGTTGGGTGGGTGTGCAGAATTATAGGATGGAGCCATCAACCTGTACAATCTGATGTATCTCTGGGTTGTCAGCATCAAATTGAGTTGAATTATCTGGTAACCAGCTGGCATTACAAGAATTGCTTCTTGGAGGTGTGGGGAACCCTGTTATATGTGAAAAAGTGAATCTGAGAACACCATTTATGGGTATACACCCAAAAGAACTGAACGCAGAGGTATAAAGACATATATGTACACCCATGTTCTTAAAAGCATTATTCAAAATAGCCGGAAGCTGGAATCAAGCCAGGTGTCCATAAGTGGATGAACTGACAAAAAAATGTGGTGTATACACAGAGTGGAATACTATTCACCCTTAAAAAGGAAGGAATTCTGACACATGTTATAACATGGATGAACCTTGAGGAATTTATCCTAAGTGAAATAAAGCCAGTCACAAAAGGAAAAATGCTGTATGATTCCACTCATATAAGGTAATTAAAGTAGTCAAATTTATAGGAATAGAAAGGAGAATGGTGGTTCCCATGGGCAAGAGGGAGGGATAACAGGGAGTTGTTGCTTAATGGGCACAAAGTTTCAGTGCAATGTGAAAATAGTTCTGTGGATGGTTGGAGGTTATGGCTACACAATTATTTGAAGGTATTGAATGTCGCTGAACTGTACACTTAAAAATGGTTACAATTTTATGTTCTGCATATTTTATGACCATTAAAAAATTAATTATTTTCAACAAATGAACAAACACTAGCTACATGCGATAGCATGGATGAATATCACAAACATAATGCTGTATAAAAGAAATTATATTCAAAAGGCTATATATTTTATAATTCCATTTATATAAAATCCAATAAAGAAACAAAACCGAGGTCTGGCTTCTACTAATAGTGGAGTAGCTTGTTGAACTAACACTCTCACAGATAACAATGATAAAATCTGCACAAAATATTATATATATTTATACAGACTCGTGTAGCTATATGTAAAACACATTTAATAAATGTGTATATGTGTATATGTTTAAATCAGTTCCAAAAGCAAGCTGAACTGAGAGGGAATCTTCCCTTAAATGATGGGAATTGCACCAGGAGATATTTGCAAGCTTGAATCTTTTGCCTCAAAGCATTCCAAAATCTGTTCATGGCCTAGACAGGGGAAAAACTACAGTCTTACTTGTAATGTTAGAGGATGTATTTTTGGGCTGGCAGAGTAGCTGGAAAGTTAGGGGAGAAATTCTGGAAGGGAGGGAGACACAAAGAGGAAAATCGCAAAATATATATGTAAGTCTCTCCCCCACACACACCAAATTGGCAGATCTTTGAACAACACACATACAGGGTAGGCCCCAGAAGGCCTAGTGTAAAAACAGCAGTTGGAAGATGAAAGAACTGACTGAGGATTTCAGCTATGGCCACTGTAAAGGAGATAGGATTGGAATTTCAGTCCAGCCAAGTTGATTCCCTGCTAGAAAAGTAACAACACACTTCAAAGAAATACAATAGAATCCGGAGCCTCTATACCTATCTTTCATGATTTCCAGTACACAATTTAAAAGAATCATGAGATTTGAAGAAACAGGAAAATGTAATCCATATGTGACCAAAAGCAGGCAGTAGAAACTCTCCCTAATGTGTTGCAATTAGCAGTCAAGAATACGAAAGCAGCTATTATAAAGATGATCATGGTGGTAAAGAAAAATATTCCCATAATGAATGAACAGATGTGGGAACTCAGCAGAGAAGTGGAAATTACACAAAAGCACCAAATAGGAAGATGAAATGAAATAAATACTTTTGAGTTTACCAGTAGATGAGAAACAGTAGAAAAAACATGAAGATACAGCAATAGAAATTATCCAGTCTGAAGAAAAGAATGTAAAAATTTTGAAGAAAAATGAAGAGAGCCTTATGACCTGTGAGATGATTGAGTCCCCAGCAGAGAGGAGAAAGACAGAAAAATTAAAGGAGGCAGAAAGGCAAATCAATAAGTAATAGCATAAAACTTCCAAAATTTCTTGGAAAATCTAAAATTTTAGATCCTAGAAAGTCAGCAAACCCACAAAGTAAAATATAAAATAAAAGCATACTTAGGTACATGATAGTCAAGCTACTAAAATCCAAAGATAAAAAGAAAATCTTGAAAGCAGTCAGGGAAATACATATATACAGGGGAAGACATTACATACAGGGAGAAATAAGGTGAATGATGGATAATATATTATCAAAAACAAAAGAGACAACTCAACACCAAAATGACATCTTTCAAGTGCAGAAAGAAAACCCAAAAGTCAACACAAGATTCTATATTTAGCAGAACTCACTTTCAAAAATGAAGCAGAAGCCACAATAAGATACTGCACGCCTATTAGGTGCCTGAAATAAAAAATAAAATTGCAAATACCACATGAGGAGGTGGGTGAGGAGTAGGAGCAATTAGAACTGGGAATGCAACATGATAGTTGCATTCAGAAAACAGTTGAGCAGGTTCTTATAAAGCTAAACATACACTTATTATATGACTCAGATATCCTACTCCTAGGTATTTACTGAAGAAAATTGAAAACTAATGTTTAAACAAAAATCTTTGTGGGAATCTTTATAGCCATTTTATTCATAATTGCCAAAAGCTGGAAATAAACTAAATGTTCTTCGTCAGGTGAATGGAGAAAGAAACTGTGATGCATCAGTACATTAGAATACTACTTGACAGTAAAAAGGATAAACTCTTTTTTTTGTGTGTGTGAGAAAGATAAGCCCTGAGCTAACATCCATTGCCAATCCTCCTCCTTTTTTCCGCCCAAAGCCCCAATAGATAGATGTATGTCATAATTGCACACCCTTCTAGTTGCTGTATGTGGGACACGGCCTCAGCATGGCCAGAGAAGCGATGTGTGAGTGCGTGCCCTGGATCCGAACCTGGGCCGCCAGTAGGGGAGCGCATGCACTCAACTGCAAGGCCACGGGCCCGGCCCCAGGATAAACTCTTGATTCACACAACAACATGGATGAACCTTGGATGCATTTCTCCAAGTAAAGGAAGTCAGATTCAAAAGGCTGTACAGTATATGATTCCATTTATATGACTTTCTAGAAAAGGCAGAATTACAAGGATGGAAAATGATCAGTGGTTGCCAAGGGATGGAGTAGGGGAAGGGGTTGAATACAAAGGGATAGCATGAGAGAACTTTGGGGGTGAAAAACACAGCTCTGTATGGTACTGTGGGTATGGATGCATGACCATAAAGTCAAAACCCATAGAACTGTACACCACAAAGAGTGAATTTTACTCTGCAAATTTTAAAAATCAATCAGGATGCTGGGGAACTCAGATGGAATGCAGTGAAAAATGAATCTCACTGTATTACAAACATGTGACCTAACCATACAGAAGGGGTGGGGATGAAAGGTCCTGACCTAAGTTACTTTGGAAGACAGTGATTTGACGGGATACTGTAGAACTAAAGTACTGGACACAAACACTGTACTCTAGGTGGTAAATTTGTTTTTCATAAGGGTATGGATTAGCAATTCTGAAGCTAGTTGACACAGTAAATATATTGTAGCTAACTGGAGTTAAGTTTCTCACTGTTGGTGAAAGAAGTTACAAATAAACAAAAGGAGAATGCTAGAATAAACTCTGTGGTGCTGGATTGGAGTTTGAAGTATCAGTATGAATCCATGTCTCTTTTAATATATCTATCCAAATAGATAGATAGACTGATATATAGATGGATAGATCGATAGACAGATGTGTCTACCTGAGTTTATATTCATGCATACATTTCCAAGCTCTGCTGAGAGGGTCCAGAAGCAATGATACTCTGGTATTAATGAGCACACCTAGCTCCCAGATCTTGTTTTCTAAATATCATTCTCCAATAAAATAAAGCAGATTTTCTTGGAGAAATGGCTAATTCTAGGGCTGGAGATGGAAAATACAAGATGAGCCTGGATCATCTTGTAGTGCCAGAAAGTAGGAAAGTGCTTTCAAAAAAAAACACACAGAAAATGATGGGACGTGTCAAAAGGAATCAATCTGAAAGACTTTCCAATGACTCAAGCTGGAAAACTCTGAGCAACAAAATAAATAATGGTAGCATTGGATAATTACTCAGAGAATAAAAGAAATATCCACGAGGCTATACTGATATAAAAAAGATTAAACAAGAAAGGAAGGGAAGGAAGAAAGAAAAAAGGGGAAAAAAAATGAATGAGAGAATGAGAAAAAGAAAGGAAGAAGGAAGGGGGGGAGAAATCTTGCTCACAGAATTCCAAATAATAAAAGCGCTAGATAGCATGAAATAGAAAATCGCCACTTTAACACTACAGTAATAATTATTGTTGGAAAGAATGACTGATGAACGCAAAAACTGTGGATGAAACTTAAAGAAGAAACAGTACATTTGCAGAGTCTCAAAGCATTTCCTTTCCAAACACTTAACTTGTTTCTCTTATTTCTTTTTTTTATGATTTTATTTATTTATTTATTTTCCCCCCAAAGCCCCAGTAGATAGTTGTATGTCATAGCTGCATATCCTTCTAGCTGCTGTATGTGGGACACGGCCTCAGCATGGCTGGAGAAGTGGTGCATCGGTGTGTGCCAGGGATCCGAACCCAGGCCGCGAGCAGCGGAGCGCATGCACTTAACCTCTAAGCCACGGGGCCGGCCCCTCTTATTTCTTTAAAATATCTATGACTACCTAAAGCAAAAACTATAACACTGTGTTGTGGGATTTATAACACGAGTAGATGTAAAATTTATGACAGCAATAGCACAAAGGACAGAGGTAAATGGAACTGTTCTGTAGCAAGGCTTCCATATTTTACATTGATTAAACTGGTGAACTTTTAAGTCTAGGTAGGATGTGATATCTTAAAGATGCATATTGTAATCTGGACCACCCAGTAAGAATGCAAAGGTGTGTCATTTAAATGCTAATAAAGGAATTAAACAGCATGCCAAAAAACGTTTTTTGTTTTTTTTTTAAAGATTTTATTTATTTATATTTTCCCCCTAAAGCCCCAGTAGATAGTTGTATGTCACAGCTGCACATCCTTTATTTGCTGTATGTGGGACGCGGCCTCAGCATAGCCGGAGAAGCAGCGCATCGGTGCGCGCCCGGGAGCCGAACCCGGGCTGCCAGTAGCGGAGCGCGAGCACTCAACCGCTAAGGAACAGGAAGGAGTTTTCTGGGGGTGATGGAAATATCCTATTCTTAAAGGGATGAAAGTTATATGGGCATGTTTATTTGCCAAAACTGTACGGTTGAGATTTGTGCCTTTCAGTGTGCATACATCTTACTCACCACACATGCACAAAGGCTTAAAAGAATAATAAAGTGAGGTGGGAATGGGATGGAGTGTGGATGAAACAAAAATGGCAGATGATTAGTAGTTGTTGAAACTGGGTGACGGGCCTACTGTGCTATTTTGTTTATTTTGTATATTGTTTAAATTGTTCTGTAATAAAACACTTGTATAAGAAGACAAACTTGACATACAGTGTTCGCTGGTAAGATATCAGTTACCTTTGGGGAGGAAATAGGGAGAAAGGGATTGTCGGGGCCTGAGTAAAGCTGGTGCTAGTTCTTGGTCACACAAGTGTGTTCACTTTTTAATAATTCTTTGTGATTTACGTGGATGACTCCTGCATATATTTCTGTACGCATGTTATATGTCAATAATCATTTTAAATCCTGCATATTTGCACAAAGATACTAACTCAATATCTCAGAATAACAGCAGTGTTTTGTTTTAAAGTGGAACACATTCACTCATGACACCATTAGATGGATTTTAATACTTCCAAGTATCTATTAATGCCCTCATCCTTGCATGGTCCCTTGGGTCTTTCCATTTTTGCCTCAGTTTTGTAAGTGGCATGGATTTGAGATTTCATGATGTCATCTTTCTCCAGCAAGGTCCACCCCCACCACGATGCTCACCAAGGCCTCGAGACCTAGCACAGTGCCGTGTTCACAGCATGCACTCAAGACCTGTGGGACTGGGTTGGAAGGAACAAAATGAGGAGCACATGATGTTCGTAACTTAAGTCTAGGTGTCATATTGTGACTTAGGAAATTGGTATAGTTTTTCGATAGATTTGCTATGCCTTCTAGATTTTCCTATTTAAAACAATGGGAAATAGGGTCTCAGAGTTCTTTCTCAGAGAAAGTCTGACATTTCAGGCACAGATTACTGACAATTATTAATGGCATATGACTTTCCCACCTCATCTTAGTGTTAAGTTTTTAATTCCTTACCTTGGAAATGACCTAACTTTGCTTCTTCCAAATCTTGTAGTAATACTGGTGCCCCAGAAAGTCAGGCCACGGATATTCTGCTGTTGTGCTTTCTCCCTGGAAAGAAGTGGAGCTGTGCATCCACCAGTCTAAGAAGCGTGTGGTGCTGTAGTATTTGGAGTCAATCAGAAAAGCTAAATGGAAAAACGACTTCAGAGAATTATCACCATAACCCTCCACAGCAACAAATTATTTTGCTTAATTATTTTGTGATTCTGCAGGTATATTTAAACAGGAATATTAAAACTAGTTCCCAAGGAGCCAGCCCTATATTAGAGCAGAAATTGCATATTACCTTCCTGCACAAACTTGCCTAACACTGTGGGAAGGACCAATGAGAAGTTTCGGTGTTGTTGCCTATGTTAACGAGGCCAGGAGGTCCACACTCGGATAAGAAAGTCCAGTGAACCAGCCTGTGTGCAGCGTGGAAATAGGGGCATGCATGTGTTCCCCTGAAGTGGCTTAGGGGTCACTTACCAGTGCACCTGAGTTTCCTGTCTGTATAATGCAGGTATTGGGGCTGTCCAATGTGATGTTTTCTCCTTTTTATGACATGGCTCAGGGCAGTCCTTCTAAGACTCCTGACCAAGGTATGGGCCCTTCAGGCAGATTGGGTCCAAAGGGAGGATCTCTGCAGCGACCCTGACCACGGGTTCCAGAGGGAGGATCATGGCAGCTTGGAGAGATAGGGGGGATGGTAGGACAGGTGGCATTGAAAAGGCAAATTCCAGGATCCCAGGCACCCGATATTTCCATTTTAGATATTGAATTTACATTTCAAATACTGGCCAGGGGGCTTCCACCAGGGCTGCAGGCAACCTCAGCAATAGCCAGGCTGGTGAGCCCCACCCCTATCTGAGTCCCGGCCTCAAGGGATGCAGCCCAACCACACTGCGCATACTCTGGGGGGTGGGCAGGTCATGGAGATTGGGCGTGGTATACAGAACAGGTGGGGAAGAGGGTGGGATGGAGAAGCAGAGGGGTGGGGCCCAGGGGCCGAAGGACAAGGCAAGAGTTGGGGCCAGGAGCTGTGCATGCTGGGAGCTTTTCTCTCTTAACCGCTCCCAGCTGGCAACCTGTAGGGCTGCAGGACTAGAACGCCCAGGATGCTCTGGGCACAGGGCGGTGCCTGGCCCTGGGGGGAGGAGCAGGGCGGTGTGAGCTTGGCCGAGGGCCAAACCATTGACTCAGGACTCAGGTCCTGCACCCGCTCCATGTGGACTGATTCCCAGAGGGATGTGACGAGACGAAAAGTACCAGGGAGTCAGGAGGGTGTGGCGGCTGCATGGGAAGCCGCGGGCCTGCAGCGTGTAACTGCTTTTGTCCAAAATTGAAGCCCAGACTGGCGCCTCTTCCCCACCGCCTCCCTCCTTTGCTTGATTCCTCCTCCCCCCTGTGTACCTGTGGGTCCTTCCACAGCCTCCTACCTAATCCAAGGCCAGGTGTTTCTCTAAACTGCTTATGGGAACTGGTTAGACATTCCAGAAACTTTCCACTTTGCCTGCTGCCCTCTGCCTTCTCCAGCCAAAGTGCCATCATTTCATCAGCTTTTGGGAGAAATTCACCCTTGTGTTCCCTCTTGGATGCACAACTTTGGAGTTTTGCAAAGTGGTAACATTGGCTTTTGCTTGCCTTTTTCACAGATGTGGAAGTTAAAGCATCCGTGAGGTTAATCATTGGTTTCCCCAGGATCTGCTAAGGGCAGAGGAGAACAACACAATTCCCAGGCAAGTATCTAGTAGGCCGTTTTCACTAACCTATTCCAGTGCAGAGGCCTCCAAAACAGCATCGTTAGGATGAGAATAGCTTAAGCATTTTGCCCTTTAGATTGATCACCTAATCTCAGCTCAGGCCTGAGTGGCCAGTCTCTCAGGGACATAAGTGATGACTCTGATCCCTCAGGAAGAGACCGGTAGTCCTGCTTTGGGAGAGGCATGTTCATGGTAGACAACACCTGGGCAGCATTTGAAACCCGTCAGCTTTAACATCTCTGCTTTGGATTCCGGCAAGGTTCCAGGATAAACATGCCCAGGGATAGTCAGATGTAACGTATTCTTTAAAAATTGATTACAGCAGTGAAAGGAACAGAGCATAAAATATCCTGATTATTTGCAAAAGATGAAATGCAAGCAAGACCTTCTTGTTAATTTTTTAATGCTCATTCTCTTGGCTGTATTGTACGCTTGAATGCATAAAAAAAAATTTGAATTGAAAAGTTATCTTTTCCTGAGATTGGTAAATTAACTTAAAAGTCTTATTGAAACCTGTGGAGGAATGGTTAGCAGCTTTCACGATTTATGTCCTCCCTAAAACTTTGGGTGTTGATCTCCATGAAAAAAAGTCCTTGTTTATATTACACATCCCAATAGGTTACATTTCCAATTCCTGAATGTGGGGTATTATCAAAACAACTGAATAAGCTGGTCATGGAAACTGGACCCTGTCAGTATGTGAAGAATTTGCCTCGCTATGAATTAATGACATGAATTCTTTAACATTTTTTTAAAGAACGGACGAGAAACTCTGCAGTATCTCTGAATGTGGCAAGACAGGGAATTCTCGTTGGACCACATACTCGGGTCCTTCTCTCGTGTTCAATAGACCCGGGTGATAGTCCGTGTTGTCAGGTGCAACGCCGCTCCCCCAGCCCCCAGTGTTCCATCCTACTCTGGCCTGTGACCTCTTCAGGGGGTTCTGATGACACTCCTCCACAAGGGTTGGAAGGAGACATTGTAACATGAGGATATTCATCATCTTGAAACAAGGATTAATGGAGAGGAATGTCTCGGGGTCTGTGTGCCCCGATGCAACTGCTGTTGGGTTGTGGCTGCAGTGACCACTGTGCTCCCAGCAGTCCCCACAATGGCTCTCTCAGACGTTTGATCTCCTGGTGCAACCACAGAAGCTGTTGACAGAGCTGAGCGCTCGTGGTTCAGTGTCTTCCGTCAGATTTTGTGGCTCTGACCCTCCTATGCTCGCCCCCTTCCCATTCCTATCTGCTGAGTTGATTGCTTTGTAGTTGTTTCCTAGGAGCCACTGTGTGTAACTGGATTTCACAGTGTCTTTAGGGACCCACCCTCACTACACGAGTCACTGTACAACAGCGACTTATCCTGGTGTAGCCCGTGTTCATCGTCTCCAGTGGAGCTGTGAAGAACCCTGCTTTCTCGGAGCTCCTCTCATTCTCATGCTGCTGGGGCTGCTTACGAAGTTGAGCATCCCGTCTTTGGTCTCATTAACATTATTCTTTTCATCGATTATTTTGAAGTCAGATATGACTTTGTTAATAATGTGACACTGGCTGTCACAGGAACTTTTATGTATCTTCCCCAACAGCTCTGTGAAGTAGACCTGTGATCCACACATTACAGGGGGGACACTGAAGCTCAGAGAGATGGAGTAGCTTCCTTCACTTCACAGTTTCTTTGTACATTTTGTGTCTCCACCTGGAGCTCCGCCTCTCAGGTGTGTGCACTTAGCTGGTGTTCCACTTTATGCCTCTCTGCCAGCCTCCCCAAAGGCACACGCTCCATCCTGAGTCCATTGTCTGCTTGATGGCAGTCACCCTGCACAAACAGGCTCCGGGCAGGGAGTGGACTAGCGGGCATGGTCCTCCGGCTTACCCTGGGCAGGTTCTAGGTTCATGGCGAGAGCTGAAGCAGTGGAAGATACTGACCGTCACTCACCTGGAAGGTATCTTATGGAGAAATACTCCACTGACTTTTTGCAGGTGTCATGTCTTCTTTGTCTTCATTGCTCCTCTGGGCTTTCTCCTACAGTCCATGCTGTGCAGTAACATAGAGAACAGAGACTGGTGAACATCATAGTGTTGCCCTGCACCAAACGGTCACATCACTCATTTTTCTAACTATGAAACAAGTACACACTGTAAAAAAAGTCAAATTGCACTGATCTATGTAAAGTGAAACATTCCCCTTTCATCCCCTTCCCTGAAAACTCACTCTCCTACTCAGAAGGAACTATTGTTAAGAGGTTGTGACTTCTTCTGGAAATTTCCTATGAATTTGTAAATACACAAAGTTTTTTTTTAAACATAAATTACATAACTACATCGTTTTTCAATTTGTTGTTTCCCAAGCCATATATCATAGACCTCTCTCCTTATCAGTGCACATCATTTTAACTTACCTTTTTAGAAGTTTTAGAGGTATTCCAAAGAATAGGCATACCATGATCTGTTTATATGTTCTTTGATAGCAAAGGGATTACATCCAGTTTCACTATTATACATAATGCTGCTATAAGATCCTTGTGTGGAATTTATTACACTGCTTTCAACTCCTCGATTTGCTTTGTTTCCTTTTAGTCAGAGACTATGATATATTTGTAACAATTTTGTGGTAATTATTTTATAGGGAAATTAATTTTATCACTGAATAACGACATGTATGGGGAAGCTGCACTTCAAGGTCATCCATCTCAGTATTCTGGAGAAAAATCATGAAACTTAGAAGGTATTATGGTTGCTCCATCACATTCTAACAAGTCATGTTAACAATTTAAAGTTGAATCTTTGAATAGCCTCTACTCTTTCTGTTCAAATGAAGGATGACGTTTTCTTGTCTTGAAAACTTCTGACTCCAGGGGCTCTCAGTTGTGCTTCAGAGAGTGTAAGATATTGGTGTTGTATTTATTTCTCTTCACCTATAGGCTGCATCTTCTAAAGATCATAGAATTGAACATGGTCCAATCGATATATATGATTTGGTTCAAAAATTCAAAGTAATGAACCCAAGATAGGAATCTATAACTTTGGTTCTTAATAAAGAATTTCCTTTGATATCCTTCAGTACCTGTCATTACTTGTAAAACCTCACCTATGGGTGAAGAGATGTGGTTCTGCTGGCAATGTCTGGCTTGAACATCCATAGTTAATCCTGCCACATCTGTAGGTAGATTAGACTTGACCTCTTGATGACCTCTGCCCTTGGTCTTTGAGCTGGGAAAAATAAGAATTTAAAAAAGTTGCAGTTATTAGCACTCAATACTAGAAACGCCCATTAAAGAGTGTGTTTGGTTTGGTAAACCAAAGGGAGTATAAGCAGAACAAAGTCTTTAATATCTATAAAATTTCAAAAAATTCTAATTTTTAAAAATATAACTCTAGTTTTGCCACACTGCAAACTGTGTATATATGAATGAAGTATCCCTCTGTCCATTTCTTCAGTTGTTTCCATTGATTTGATGGATTTATCTTCTAACCCGGATTCCAAATGTGAAAGAACATCTTGGTCCTTCAAAGAAAAGAAACCATTGAAATATAATTTTCTTTTAGCTCGGCATCCCACAGGTTTGAGGAATAAATGATCATGTAATGATACAATGATTTTGAAACCTAATTGTTAATTAGGGGGGTGTAAGAGATGATTGAATGGTGGTTCATCCCTATGGTCAGGGGTATTGTACACATGGACGTGTAAACACGATTCAGGAAGCTGCTTCAGCTCCGTGACATCCCTAAGAACCACAGTGCAGGAGGATCTAGGTACACAGCCGTCTGCCTCGATCTCCTGGGTTACATGTAGATCCAGGGGTCTTGACAGTGGCTTCAGAGCAGCTAACTTTTATCTATTTCTCCCTTTCCTTATCTCCAGTTTATCTCAAACAGTCCTGACTACCATATTTTAAAGTAAGACCAATTGTAGTTATCTACATGAGTTTCTTGTTCATTATTGCAGAGTAATAATCAAGGATACCGTTAAATATCATTTAATTGACCTTATTAAATATGTTTTACCTTATAATTGATTAGAACACTGCGTTTAGTTCGGCGTTTGATATTCCCCAAGCGTGTTAATCTGCTTACAACTGCTATGTGCCTCATTCCTCTTAGAAGTGTATCTTTGGCCCATCACAAGATTTCAATGACTCAAATCATCATAAATTAAGATAATGTACTGTCTTTTGGATGATAGGGAGGCATATGGGTCCATTTTGGAAATATGCCCATCTGTCTTTGCTCCCCATGGGAAGTTTCTGGTCACTACGTCTCCAGGTGGCTTGCACAAGCCCTAGGTCTGTAATAGCTTGGTGCCTCTCCTTCTACTTGGGGTAGAAATAAAAGAGATTAGAGATACTTATTGAAGTTTTGGTTGCATGAAGTCTTCTATGAAGACCATCCATGCATATTGTTCTGGATAGCTCTCTGTTCCTAAGACTACTAGTTATTTTAAGGGCTTGTCGGGAACTGTGAAAGGTCTGATATTTTACCTTACCTGCAAGCTAATAAGTTAGCCTACAATGGTTTAGCAGATGCTGACAAAAGACACAAGACCCATGGGTCAGAGACAAAGGACTCAATGACACAGCAATAGCAGTGGCCAGAGTATCATCATCTGCACCGGCTCACTAAATCTCACTTCCTACAGGGTGATACACAGTGGGCCAGGTGACATGCAGAGGGTTGCAAGATCTCAGAGCCTAAGGAACTCAAATCTTTGATAAGGGGCAGGATGTCTGCTAACCTTTGTCCTGGAGGGTGTTATTTTTATTATACTGGGCAGTAAGCAAGCCTGCCCTTTGTTCCAGAGTAGGCCACTATTTCTATCTCCCAGGGCTGACAGCTCTACACACATCCTTGAAAAGATAACCTGGTCTTACTGACTTTCAAAGATAAGCTTGAATGAGACTTGATCATCATTCGGTTCTTCTGTTTCCTTTATTGAGATTGTGCAAACATGCTCTTTTCTCTGTAAAGTTCACTAACTTTATTCATACATAAGGGATGCTGTTGGTTTTATTTATTAAGTTGAAATTGTCTTATTAGAGCAAATGATGAAACTGTTATGGGTTGGATCTGAAAGTATGATTTCCAGGAAAAATGTGAAAGAAGATTAGTGCGCACAGAACTTTGCCACAAAGAGCTGATAGCAACTTAAATGATTTTAATTTGAATACTGTTTTATACAACTTTCTTCCATTTACTTCATCCTCTCTGCTTCCTTTAACTCTCATATGGGAATGGGGCACTTTCAGGGATTCACTGAACTCATTTACAATATTCAAATGGTTTTGTCTGTTGTGGTTTTTTTTATTGAGGTAAAGTTGACATACAACATTATCTCAGTTTCATGGGTACAACGTAATGATTCAATGTTTGAGTATATATTGAAATGATCACCACAATAAGTCCAGTTAACATTCGTCTATACATAGTTACAAATATTTTTCTCTTGTTATGAGGACATGGCATATTTCAAGGTGCAGAAGAATCAACGATGGTGTCATATTTTTCTATATACAGCTTGATGAATTTGGACATAAGTATACACCCTTGAGACTGTCATCATCATCAAGACCACAAACAAATTCATCACCTTCCAAAGTTTTCTCTCACCTCCTTTATTACTATCATTCTGTGGTAAGAACTCTTAGTATCTACTCAAGTAGCAAATGTGATGTATGCAATAGAGTTTTGTTAGCTGAAGGCACTACGCAATATCCTACATCTCCAGAACTTATTTATCTTGATAACTGAAACTTTGTATCCTTTGATAATCAGCTCCCCATTTCCCCATCCCTCCAGCCCCTGGCAACCACCATTCTAGCCTCTGCTTGTATGAGTTTGACAATTTTACATTCCACATATAAGTATTTGCCTTTCTCTGTCTGTCTTATTTCACTTAGCATAATATCTTCTAGGTCCCTCATGTTGTCAAAAATGGCAGGAATTCCTTCTTTTTTCAAGGTTGACGAATATTCCATTTCTTTATCCATTCATCCATCAATGACGTTTAGGTTACTTCCATATCTTCGCTATTGTGAATTAGCTGCAATGAACATTAGAGTACAGATATCTCTTTGAGACCCTGATTTCAATTCCTGTGGGTATACACCAGAAGTGGGATTGCTGGATCATATGCTAGTTTTCTTTTGTGCAGGAACCTCCATACTGTTTTCCATAATGGCTGTACTAGTTTATATTCCCACAAGGTTTCCTTTTCTCCACATCTTCACCAATATTTGTCATCTTTAGTTTTTTTGATTATCGCCATCTTAACAAGTGTGAAGTGATACCTCATTGTGGTTTTGATTTGCATTCCCTGATGATTAACGATGCCAAACACCTTTTCATACACCTGTTGGCCACTTGGAAAAAGTCTATTATGATCTCTTGCCCACATTTTAAATTGACTTGTCTTTTTGTTATTGAGCCAACAGAAAAAAAGGAGAACAAAATTTCCAGGCGTTATGGGTGCTTCCCAGTTGATGCAGACGGTTTTGTGTTTACAGTGGTACCAAAAGGTCATGTTTCGTGCTTTTTCTTCAGCTTGTTATAAGACCAGCAGTAGCTGCGGCATGGCAGATAATCGGGATCTTCTGGGTTTGGAGGTTTACAAAATAAATAAGTGGTAAGGAATTTTTTATATTTCCAAGGAAATTATTGTGATCGTAGTCCATGGAATCCAGGATTAGATAGGTGTAGGAGGAAATTAAGGTGAGGATTGGTGATCTGGCATTACCTCTGATCTTGAGGGACAGGTATCTACTGTATGAGTGTTTGAATAAAAATATTAGGGAACAGGAATTTGTGGTGGGTGAATATGTTTTCTGAATTATTTACTTTTGAACATAACCACTAGGATTATGTGAACATCTGGGAGATTGGAGGAAGTCGATAACAGGGGGTGGTTGATAATATCACTATTGATTTAACCTCTATGAACAACAAGTGGTCAATGGATTAAGCAAATGAGTAGACAGAAAACACAGAAATGGTAAGATTTGGGTTTTAGTAAGGACTGGGGACTGACTGTCCTGAATGGGAGTGCCAGGACTTGTGCGGTTGAGAGTGACAAGGACAAGAAGAGAATAGAATCACACTCAAACAAGGAGGGGGTGTTAACAGGATGGAGGGGGAGAAATGATCTGGAGTAGCCTTGAATTTTGACCTTGAGCTTTCTGTTCTTGATGCAAATCTGCCTGATGACATCCCAGGACACAGGTCAGATCTATCCCCAGAGGATAGAGAGGGGGTGGAAGTACAAAACAGCCAGGATAATTGTCCTAAAAAGGCAGGCTTCTTTTATCATTTGACCCACTTTCATGATTGGTTTTTGTAGGATAAGAGGAAAAGAAGGATGATAAGAAGGATGACAGTCATGTCTTCGCAGAGGAAGGAGCATAACTGTGAAAACCAGTCCAAACCATAGCCTGGTTTAAGCATCTCCATGCCTTTGAGGATGTCCAGTGACATATTCAAGAGGACGATGACTAGAATGCCATCACATGCTGGCAATGACGGGTCTCTGGGAGGATTCCTTGGACCAGCCCCACCAAGTCTGCTGGGCCGAGAGACCGCAAGGACTCCAGGCCTGCAGTAGTGCAGGACAACTCGTAAGTCCTTTCAATCTGGCCAAAGCATTGCAAAAACTTGCACCTAGTCACACAGGTGAATCCCTGCCAGGTGTGCTCGCAGGTGGTCTGCATTCCAGGTCCCTTGAGCACTCCTGCTGGTCTTCAGATTTGGCAGAGATGATTCCAGGAGCTGCTATGGGCATTCCACAGCTCGACTGCCAACAATTTCTGACGACTGAAGAAGGTATCAGGAAGGAGGAAAGGGCAGTGAAGAGCACAGGAGCGATACTGGTGATAGCACTGATGGCGGACAGACTTGCTAGTGAGGCAGAGAAAGTGAGGGGCCAAGAAGGCCATCCTGACAGCAGATGAAATGGAGCAGGTACCTCAGTGAGGTCTCATGGCTGCGTCCCTAATGTTTCCTTGCTTTGAGCTCTTGAACTTTTAAAATATACCAATACTTTTCTTGTATTAAACTCTGCTGCGTGACATAGAAAATATAGATAGAGGTTTCTTTCTGAGGTGAGAGGTTGAGTTTCAGGTGAAGAGAGAAAGATCTTCCTTTTTCATGCTGTTTTCTCATTTTCCTTTACTATGTACAATATTTATTTGTATTTTAAAGTCAGCAGCCAGTTATCAACGTCACGGGATGATTCAGCTTTTCCCATCACAGTCACAGTAAAACCTACATAAAGTGGATTATTCTTTTTGTGTAATATTCCAATAGACTCCAAAATATTATTTCAAATCACTTTTGTGTCTACGTTCTCAAATTAGATATTTACTTCTAGGTCTCCATTTTTCTGTTCTCTGTTGCATGCCAATTCAGAGTTGCATCTAAGGAAATACCAGATTTCCCACAGTTTTTTAGATCCATATGTGTTGGAAATGTGATTCATGGAAATGGACATGGCAGTTGGGGGATCGTGCTATTACCGAAAGAGAACTTTTCAGCATCAGTAATGCTGAAAGAAACCACTGCTTGTTGGGATTTAGTTGTCTATTTGAGGGATCAAGCTTTCACTGTTGGCACTTCTCTTTCTCTTTGGAGGGAAAGTACGGCCTTCCCAGTATTTCCATTACCAAATCACTTTCCTGGGTGGCTGTGCCATGTCAGGAAGGTCTTGAGATGACGGGAACCAGGGTTCATCCTCAAATTCTGGCTGTTCTGACAAGGCTTCCCTGGCAGAGTGCAGCCTGTGTGTCTGGGTGACACTTGCAGCCATCAGAAAGGAGGGGATACCTCACAAGTGCCAAGCGATTCATCTGTCCCTTGTCTTACAGGGTGTTCCCAAGTGATGAGGTTCAAAATGCCACTTGGTAACCATTTGAAATCTCCTAGTCATGGGGTGGGTTCTCTGTGTGAGCTCAGAGCAGTGTCTGTTCAGCACCAGATGGGAAGCATTTCAGTATTTTAATTGATAAGGCTGTGTTCATGCACGTCCATGGACCATCAGTTCAGTGGCATTCCCTGCTGGAGCCCCCCACACCCCTGTCATACCTCGTCTTTCAAAGCTCCAAACAGTCTTCACACCCAGGAGGTTGTGATAATGTAACCACAGCACAGGATTGGGGAAAAAAACACAACCACCCAGGGGTGACACATTTTAAGGGCTTGGGCCCAATTGCCCCATTTGGACGAGTTGGTAACACCAACACTTAGTATGTAAACTGGAGGATTGTCCAAGATCACGGACCTAAGAATGACACGGGCTCAGATGTCACCTTGGACAGCAAGGGCCAGTGTAGAGTCACTCACTGGCCAGGATTATGGTCCCTTATACTGTCAAAGTAGAGCTCACCGGGGATCCTCTGGCCAAGCCAGAGAGGAGGCTTGGGACCTTCTAGGGAATTTCTGCCCTAAAGGGAATTGCTTAAGGAAGGCAGGGGTGCTGAAAATCCTAGTTCACAGGGAGCAGTCATGTTTATGGAACGAGGCCCAGCAGTAGCCTTAAAAGCTGCATCACAAATCTTTCCGCCTGGATACAAAACAAGCAGGAAAAGGAATTCAGAGTCTTGGACAAGGATCACAGCAGGATTCAAATCCAGGTCAGGGGTGAACAGGGAGCCCCTAGAGGGGCCTCAGGAGCTAGATCCTTCCTGTCTTTAGTCCATTTGCAAATGAGCTTCCTTGGGCCTTGTCCTCTCCAAGTGCACGTTTTGATCTTTTTACATTGTTTTCCCCACTTAGAGCTGATGCAATTCCAGAGATTGAACTAGAAAACTACAAGTTCCTAAAATTTAGTCAAAAGAAATCTCAACAAGAGAAGCAGAAAATGTTCCCTGTTCCTCAAGAATGTAGAAAGGCAGCCCCTGCCTGTGGCACGACATGGTCCTGGGTAGTGCTGTTTTAAAGACACCCACATTTCAGTGGTTGTTGCTCTGCCTGTGAAAGTACCTTCAACATTTAAATCCCAAGAGAACGGGCGGGGGGCCATGTCTGCTCCTGGAGGAGTTGAATGATACTGAAATTAACTGGTCTTCGGAATTAGGGGGATTTGGGGGTGTCCCCACTAGCCAGGGAAGGGGCTGGCCCTTCTCCCTTCTCCCACATACAATAAGCTGATGACCCGGAAGAGTTCGTGATTCAAGGAGAAATGTGAGATTCAGTGTCTCACTTACATGCCTACAGAAAGCGAGAGAACCACACCACAACTCCCAGACTGTAAAGGGAACAGGACTTTAATATAATATTCAAATATGGCATTTATTGTTTACAACAAATAACTTCTGTGCCTCCCCAGTGGGTGAATAGTTGCTGGGGTAGAGATATCAGGGAGCTAAGGTGGGTGTGTCCCCTCTCTCTTGGGCGTCAGGGGTCGCAGGAATCAGCTTACAATGCTCCCCTTCCCATCAGGTGGGAGGAGCTGGCCCAGTGTATCCCAAGCCTCCCAGCTGTGTCCCCGCTGCTGAGGATGGGGCTGTGATCGGCCACTGGTATGGGGCTCACTGTTGGGGTCTGGGGACTGAGTAGAAGAGTCGGGTTATCATGGTGGCCTGGAAGAATCATGGCCCCCACCCTGTCCCCACTGCACTGGGTGCTCCAGACCCTGTGCTCAGTGCTGTCAGCCACCAGTACCCCATTTGTCCCTGCCACTCGAGCGATCATTTAGTATCACCTATTTCACAGAGGGGGAAATGGAGTCTCAGGAAGCTGAAGAGAGTCACCCCAATCACAGGACTGCTCAGTAGTGCAGCTGGGATCCCAGTGCCAGCTGTTCGACTACCCAAGGCCATGCTTAGCCCGAAGCCTAACTGAACCTATAGAAGTCAGTCACCCCGGCCCAGACACTCACTCACCCCTGACCTTGATGATGGCGGGTTCTTCTTCGCCTTGAGTATTCTGCTGGCCAACTAGGTCTGGGGGTCCAGCTCGCAGGACAGGCTGTAGCTCCAGGACAGAGAGGCTCCTGTGAACCTAAGAGAAACCACACCTCAGGTGTCCCCTCACTGCCTGCCCAGCAGCTGGAGTCTGAGTGTCCCAGAGGTCGCCATGCAATAAGGCCTGGGGCTGAGTGGGGGGCCACGGAGACAGGATCTCTGGACTGGCCAACAGGGAGAGTCCACCCCTGCCCTTATCCAACTCCTGTCCGGCCTCACCTATCATTCTCCTTGAGCAGCTCCATGTCCTGGAACCAGGCCCCAAATCGCTCCTCGGGCTCTAGGTTGTAATTCTTTGTGGCCACCTGGAGGAGCAGGATCTCCCTCATGACTGGGTATTCCTGGGACCAGAGGGAATGAGAGGCTGAAGTTAGGGCCTGGGTGAGGGATGCTGCATGGGCCTTGTCGGGTGTCAGGGGTGGGGCAGGGACCAGTCCTGGGAACTGTCCTTCCCTCCAGTTCCTACCAGGTTTTACCTGTTCTCAGAATGGGAATAAGCAGCGCCTCCTCCAGGATTTTCTCCTTGATGCCATCCTCCTCTCAACCCACCTGCCAACTGGATGGGTCTCCCACTTCTCTGTTATCAAACTCGTCCACTCAATGTAAGATACAGGGGGTGGAGCCAGGGACTGTTCTGTCCAGAGGGTCTCTGAATTCCTCCTCCTTCCCCTCCCCTGAAGGGGGTGCGGCAGCTGTTCACTTCAGTCCTCTTGTCAGGTTGATCTCATTCTCCTGGAAGGCAGACAGCCAGAGTCCATCAGACAGAGCCCCCTAGCCTGACTAGCCCCCTATGCCCACCCCTTCTCATGTTGCACTACTGCCAGGTCCCCAGAGGGGGCCGGGCATGCAGAGAAAACAGGACTTGGACCTAGGCCTGGCTCTGGGATCCAGAGAAGGGGGACATGGGGGAGAGGCTAAGGGACGTGGCAGCACAACCCTCTCTGATGACAGACTTGGAGGCTGAGGCCTCAGGCAGAGGGGACTGCTCAGCCACTTATGTGCTGCCTGACTTGGAGGGGCCCGAATCCTCTCTCCCTCCACGGGCAGCATGGGAGGGAGAGGCTGAGTCCAGCTCAGATAAAACCTCACGCAGCTGTGCCATCAGGCAGCTCTGAGCTTCCCCAGCCTGGGGAACCGGAATGGGTGTCTCAGGTGGAACCTCTGTTCACTCATCCCTAAGATGTGCCTGATGCCCCAGCTCCCAGAGGCAGCTGTGAGGCTCTCAGGAGAGATGTACCAAGTGCTGAGAGCTCAGAGCTCAGTTCAGGGGCTCCCACATCCCAATGCTCAGGATCCTGGGCCTCAATGCTTGGTCCTCAGGTGCACCCACCTCGAGATTATCACCCATCAGCAGGTGCAGCATCAGCAGGTGACCAAGGAAAGTGCCAATATAGGGGATGACACTCTGTGACATCAGAGTGTGGGTGGGATGAGTCCTTGCTCTCAAGTCGGCCCCCTGCAGACCCTCCCCTGAAAAGTCCTCACCCTCAGCCTCCTGGCCCACCCCAGGGTTCCCACGGGGAGCAGCCTAGGACCCTTAGCAGCCTCCCCTCAATTCCTCCTCCCTTCACACCCCAAGAACACCACACTCCTCCTCCTCACCTCCCAGGGGAGGCTTCTGGCAAATCACAGGGTATGCGGTCCCTGGTCCTCCCCACAACAACCATCCTGCACCAGATCTCCCAGGCCCTCCTCCTGGTCACTTCTACTGGGGGATTCAGGCACTGTGGCAGCAAGAGGAAGGACCGTCCTCTCTTGATTTGAGGCCTCCAGCTGGGAGGGCAGAGCCCCTCCCCCACAGGCACACTCACCTGCTGCTGCTGCTGCTTCTCCTGCACTCTATTGGGGCTGATCTGCGGGGGGGTAAACGTGGAGGGCCCCTCCTGCCAGGGTCGAGGAGAGTGTCAACGGGCCATACTCCCCTCACCCCATTTCTCTCCAGCACCACTGGCCTCCGAACCTGGACATCTGACTCGAGTCAACTGGTACCAATGCCAATACATCCTCCAAGATGTTGTGATTCTAGAACAAGCCCAGCTCCAACTTTCACTCTGGGTGTGAGCTTGGGCTTTCTGTCTGGCCTCCCTGAGCCTGTTTTCTCATATGGAAGGTGTGAGAACTCCAGCTACCTCACAAGTACTCCTGATGACTCAGTGTCACATGACTGTCATCATTGTGCTCGCCCTCACCCCTCCAGGTGGAGCAGGCAGAAAGCTCCCACAGTCCTGTCCACCCTCTTAACTCATCACCACCCTGTGAGGCCTGCACCACACAATCACCATCCCTCCCTTCCCTGATGAGGAGACAGAGACCCAAACAGGGGCAGTGAGTTGCTCAGGGGCCCAAAGAGGAGAGGCCGCTTGCCCCTCCCAGCCAGATGCCCTGTTCCCACATCCTCACCGAACCCGCAGCCCCACCACTGACAACAGTCCTGTCCTCTGAGCTCTCACAGCTTGGTCCTGGGCCGAGCAGTGGAGAGGACGGGGTGTCTTGGGCGTCTGGTTGCATGGCTCCTGCCTGCCCCAGTCTCGTGGAGTGTCTGGCCCCCAGGCTTGGCCAGAGGCCATGCCAAAGCCTTCTCCTCCCAAAGGAACCCCTCAGGACATTCCCCTGCCCTGAACTCTTTCTTTATCCACTCAGGAACTGAACCCCCAATGTGCCACCTCTGATCCACAGGGAAGGTGGTGACAGGACGCTTTGCTTCCTCATTTACGTGAAGCTCCTAACGTCCTTTCAGCAGGATCCACTAAGAATCCATGAGTTGTCTAGATGCTTCTCATAAGCCCCTGGGGGCATATGTCATTGCCAACCAGGCACTCAGATGAGACTCTTGTGGTTGACTCGAGTGACTGCTCTAAGGGTCCGGGGGTGGTCCCCGAAAGCACACACATCTGTCTCTGGTCTAGCCGTTCAGGCCCAAGGATGAGCAGCCTGTTTGTCCACCTGGACCATGGGAATCCTCTGCCATGCATGTCCCTGGGACAGGCAGGGTGTCCTCCCCTTGGAGACGTGGTGAAGACAGAAGGAGCAGCAGGGGCCTGGCTTCCTGAGGACAGGTTAAGGCTGAGGGCTAAACCCACCGCAACAGCTTGGAAGAAGCTACATCCAGCAGGATGGACGTGCATGGAAGCCAGAGACCTGCTGATGGCACCAGCTCAGCCACTCCTCCTGGAACAGCCCAACCAACACCACTGTGTCCCATGACCAGGGCCTCCTGCCCAAAAATGGCACCCTGCTGCCCATGAGCTGAACAGATCCCTCTGCTTGTTAACCTGGACAAGATAGACTGTAATGTTTCAGAGAAAGTTCAAGTGAGAAACTATCAAAACCACAGCCTGCCCAGTAACCCTGCCCCTCTCCCCCTTCCTCTTTTTCCAGACTCGTAGCCTCCACTCTATCTTGGTCATCAGTTCTCTGCTCAAGGACTCATCTTGGCTATAGAGCTCCTTAAGTTTTTCAGAGCTTTACCTTAGGGGAGGGGAAAGAGGGAAGGATAAATTTAGGGATAATGTGAGGGGTCTGAGTGCAAATCCCTTTTCTTTGACAACCCAAGAGATTCAACCTGCCTGGAGGAGTGTTCTCACTGGGCTCCTCTGAGCACTAAGGTCTCATGGGACTGGGAGGGGGCTCTCCTGTTAGTCACTGGGGTCTCCACTCTCCAGCTCTACAGAGCAGCTCTGTTTTGACCACTATGAATTTCAACTGACCATAGAGTTCTGTTGCTATAAACACTTGAAAATCTCCAATGTGGCTCAACCCAATAGCTGACATTTAGGGAAACCGAGTCCTGAAGCAGAACTGGTTCACTAAGGACACCAGGAGACTTAGAGACCAACTACCCACTCCCAGGCCCTGTCCCCATCATTTGCTGCCTCCCAGGAGTTCCCGGCTGACTGAGGCACCAATGGCAGACATACAGGAGATCCCCCATCCATCCTGGTCCTCCTATGCAGAGAGGCCTACCCACAGGGAAACTTACCCCCATGTGTTCTTCAGGTGGCTTGTGGAGGTTTTCTGCAGAGCAGAGATGAAAGTGCGGGACGAGGAGAAGTTCTTCCAGATCTCACACTCCTGGGGAAGGGAAGAGAATGAGGTGTGAGGTTGGGCACTGGAGCCCCGCTTGCTCTAGCTTCAGTCCCCTTCTATTTACATCTCCCCTCCTGGATGAGACAGATTCTCAGGGAGCCCCAGAAGGACATTTAGGACCCAGAAAGTAACACTCACAAGGAGGAGGAGTTTAGCTCAACCCAGGGAAGGAGCCAGGTAGGAAGTGAGCATCCTCCCACTGGGACCTGGAATCAAGGTCAGCAAGGCCTCTGGCAGGAAGGGCCTAGGGACTTGCAGGAGCTTAGACCACACACTTCAATCCTAGGAGCTGATAAAGGTGGAGAGGCAGTTCCCAAGTCTCCAGAGAGGGGCTCCACTGGGCCTCCCACGGTACACCTGGGCCACCTGGACCCAGTGCTCTACCACCCTCGCCCTGTACTGGGCTGTCATGCTCGCATCACCGAGGCAGGTGGTGATGACGAGGCTGGCCACCCTTCTGAACTGGTCGATGGTGGCCTGGATGGTGGGTGTCTAGTGCTCACTGCCAGGCTTATTCTTCTTGTGCCAGGTGGATCCCAGGCACTGAGAGGGCACCACCTTCCAGAAGAGCTCCTGGGGGACAGGGGAAGTGTCATCCAGCCCTGCCACAGGCCACCTCTGTGTCCACAGCCACTAAAGTCCCACACAGTTTTCACAGTTTACAGCTAGAGCTCAGGAAGCTCAGGATGTGGCCTGAGCCTTGTGAGAGTCCCTGGGTTTTCTTCTCTCTCCACCGAGGGTACCCAACACAGGATGACCCAGGGCCCAATCACGGTAGGGAAGGGAGAGGGGTATTTGCACCCAGCCCGTCCTGGCTAACTCCAAGCTCCAGATGATGGCTCAACTCTGCTCATCCCAAGGGGGCATCTGCCACCACCCTGATCTCCACTCTGGTCCCACTCTCCATTCTGATGCACATTCCCCCGTGGCAGCTACAACCACTGGCCTTGTCTGTCACCCTTGTAGTGAAGCACACATCAGGTGTCAAGTCCTGAGGCTGTTGAGCCTCCTGAGGAGACGGCTGGGCCACCGTAGACCTGGCTGCACACACTGAGCTCCCCTCCACCACTGATGGGCCAGGCCCTGCCCAGCTTTCCATCTCTTCTACCTCATGGAGCCAGCACAGGCACTCTGTGGAGCAGGTCCTGTTAGTGTCCACCTCTACGGTCTGCATGTGGACAGCAAAGGCTTGAGGGTTCCGGGAGTTGCCCAGGTCATATGGTTGGTAAAGGGTGGAGCTGGGATTTGGGCCCAGATCATGGGAGTCTGGATCAGAACTGGGGCAACGATGGCAGAGGGAAGGCCTGTTCCACCCCGCCCTGAGAGCCCAGCTGCTCACTGCATCCATCACGGTCAACTGCTCTACCACCTGCTTAGGAGAGAAGGCCGTGAGGTTGGGCTTCTTCTCATGCTCCTTAACAGCCACAGGTGGAGACGGACTTCCCACTAGAAATGATGATCCAGGTGACTCCAGCTCAGCAGCTCCCACTCCTGCTGGAGCCAATGTTGGCCCTTGCTTTAGCTCCAACACTGCTGATGGAGGTGACTCTGGCTCCAACGCTAGAAGGGGTGTTGTCAACAGAGCTGGAGCCAGCTCTACCTCCACCACTGCCCACTGCTCTGCTTCTGCCACTGACTGGAGCTCTGCAGCTGGCGCTACAGTGGGATAAAGAGAAAGATTCACCCACATAGCTGACTTTCCATGTGTCCTTCTGAACAAAGGAAAAATCCCACTTCCCTTCCAGGAATATCCAGCCTGCAGTCCCCCTTACCCTCTGCCTCTGCCTCAGTGGCCTCCAGAAGCTCACATCAGGCAAGGGTAAGAGGGTCATGGCAGCTCAGCTCCGAAACAGGCAAGGTTACCTGCATGTACATCCCCTTTAGCTTGAAAAAGGGACAGCCCCAGTCTGGTCACTCTCTAGTTCTGGTCCAACCTGGTCATCTCAAGGTCCTGAGTGTGGAGACCCTCTGTTCCTGTTCTCATCTCAGAGCAGCACTGGATGGTGTTTGTGGCCTCAGGCACCTTCCCCTTGCCTAGTGAGTTGGTGAAATTGAAACCATTGGGCAGCTCCTCGATGATCTTCTTACTGGAGATCTGCAAAGACTGCTCCGGAGCTGGGCCTGAAGGAATCAGGGGCTGCCTGCACACTGCCACTGGGGTCATCCCCCAAGAGAAATTCTGCTCCTCAGTTCAGGCACAGAGGGACATCCCTGCAAAGAACTATGGTCAGGCAGGAAAAGAGATGAAACCTCTATGGCTCAGTAACATAAGAGTAGAGGAGCTCACCTTCTCATGCTGCCAGCCATGACCTGGGCTATGAACATGACAGGCCCACCACACTTCCGACACCTAACAAGCAGCTCCTGCCCAGGAATGGCCTGCCCCTCATACCCTGCCTTCTCCCCTCCACACAAACACACACAGACACACACACACACAAGATGAGGGACAAGGGGTGTGGGGCTGATCAGGTGGGATCACAGTTGTGACCTGGCCTGCACTAGCCTTTCCTGGGCTGCCCCGTGTTACCCTTCACTGCCTCCTGCCAGACACCCAGAGGCGTCGGGGATGAGGGCTGAGCCAACGTCAGCAACGACCAAAAAGTTTCTCTTTCTGGGTTTTTTTGTGCCTAGATCCTCCAAAAGTTGGGATACAACAACAAAATATTTTTTCCTGTTGACTGTCTCCAGTCAAGTGAGCTGGATGCGGGGCTGTGGGTGCCTGGTTACCAGAGTTCTAAGATCTTTTGAGGTCTATGACCAAGGAAGTGAGGTCTTTTTTCAAGACTCCTTTACCTAGGCCCCTTCTCTCAATCAGACTTGTCCAGAGCTGCCCCCTGTGCCCTGGCTGCTAACCGTCCTCCCCCATGTCATCTCCTGAGCTGTACACAAGGAGCCTACACAGCCCTAGCCACAGCTCCCTGGAACCCTAAGTCGGGTCCTAGCTTTGAGGAGACAGAGATGAATGCAGACCTCCTTTTTCTTACCAGTTCTTCATCCTGAGAAAGTCCCTGTACCTCTCAGGTCCTCCCCAGTCTCTAAACCTGCACCATGGGGATCAGGCTAGAATCTACTTCCTAGAGATGTCGCCCAGTGTATATGACATAATATCTATTACCTCTGTGGGCTGGTGTCACATGAACCTAAGGCACAAACTTAGAGATGGAAGAATAACAAGAAGGGGTGACAGGTAGCACAGACCACCACTCAAAACAGGCCTGGATGAGTGACGTCAGCATGACGTTGTAAGGAGCTGGGCTCCTCTGTGCAGGCAATGCCAACTCGGGAGGGAGCCAGGAGGGGCGCCAAAGATTCACAGGACTCTGCAGCCCTTCTGCAGCTCACTAGTGTGGAGGGGCACCAAGGCTTCACCTTGGCCTCTGTCTCCAAGTTCACATAAGGAGGGTCGGTTTCTTCCAAGAGTTTATAGTTAATAGTCAAAGATTAATAATGTAACAAAGGCACAACCACTTGAGTATTCGTTTATATTGAGACATTAAAATATCAAGCAGGGAGGATTAAAAGAAAGACCAAAAGTATATTCTTAGTTACTGCTATTTCTTTAAATGAATCATTCTGGATAAAAAGTACTTTATTATATTTTTTTCAAGTCCCAATAATCAAGCTGAATATATCAACCAAATACTTACCACGAAGAAGAGACTGTTGCCACGCTAAAGCAGCACAAAGTAAGACTAAGCTTTTCCCACTTTCTGTAGGGCTCTCCAACAAACAATGCTGCTTACTTTTTAATCCTCGGACAATCTATTGACACAAAAACAATAAAAAAAATCAGTAAACAATTTACTTCATTAGGGTCTGTCTCCATCACAAGTACAAACACAACAAGAAGTAAGGTTGTACTTGAGGGAACATAGCAATAGCAGAAGGGAGAATTAGTATTTAGTTCAATCTAGACCTTATTCCTTTATCTTTCTCCCTAAAATTATGTTGGACTTAAAAGCATATAGGCATAAAAGAAATGAACAAAGCAATTTGTGCCTTAATGATGCAAGCACCGTCATTTCTTTAAAACTAGAGTACACTAATATCTTGGATGAAAACTTAATGGAGGATACTGCTAGGGGGAGTGTAAATCGCTACAACCACTTTGGACAGATATTAACAATTTCTAGCAAAGTTGAAGATACCCAACACCAGGAAGTCCAGTCCTATGTATATATCCAAAAGCTTTCCCACAGGAACATAAGGAAACATGCATAAGAAAGTTAATAGTAGCATTGTTTAGAATTGCAAAAGAATGTAAACAACTTAAATGTCTGTCAAAAGGAAAATGGATAAAAAAATTCTGGTATATTCATACAATGGAATACTACACAGCAATTAAAATAGATGAACAATCAATAAGGCTACTTCTTAAAAATAATGTTAAGCAACTAAAAACACTTCCGAACAAATATGGGTACAGTATCATATCATTGTACAAAGTTTAAAAACAGGTAAAGTAATGCTCTATATTGTTTACGGATACATACATATGTAACAAAAGTATAACAACACGTCTAGGAAAGAAAAAGAATAAATTCAGCATACTAGTAATGTTACTTGCAAAGAAGGTATAAAGTAAATATGGCAAAATATTAAGATTGAACAACTCTGGAAAGTTGGCTTACCCATTGGTCTATTAATTTTCTATATGATTGAAACATCTCAAAAAATATGGTGAGAAATATAGTATTCTGTGTAAAAGACAGTAAATACTTTGTAGAAGGTAGTAATTCCGTAAAGTAAATAGAAGTGCCAAATGAGCTGAGAATAGTTTTCAGAATACTCTCCTTTGCCTCCTAACCATATACAGTTCATAGAGATTAGGATTATTTTTTGAAAGGTTACATGTTCTTCCATGAACCCAGCAAATATTTTCAATCCATTTACTATCTGAGAAAATGAATGTAGTCACAGATTCAGTATACGTTATGAATTATCGGCATCTTTATCTTAATGAAGACTTAACTGCTGAAAAATACTTGCAGAATTCATTATGGCAAGCTATGATGGACAAGCTTTACAAGGAAAGTTCATCTTCACCCCACCAACTGTACATTCAGACCATATTGAAGAGTCATGCTTTCCTGTTTACTTAGATTCCTAACTGCAGCAGAAATGAAAATCAAGACTGAAACAATGCCATTCAAAGAAAACCAGATACCCAACTAGACTAGGACAGAAGTCTAGAAATAAAAAGGGGATTCCTAAATGTATCAACAAAACAAATGCAAGTAAAAGAATTTCCTAGTCTTAACCATCACAGTGGTTGAGAACATGTCTCGGAATCTGACAAATCCGGATTTGTATCCCTACTCTGCCAAAGCTGTGGACCAGGAGGTAGAAGTACGAGTTCTAGATCAGGTTCCCACAACTCAGATGTGTTTCCTTGATCATGTCTTCACTTCTCTAGACTAAGATCCTCATCTGTAATAATCCCTAATTGAAAAACTGTTGTAAGGGAGAAAATGCCTTGGCACACAGTAGGTGCTTGATAATTCTGATTTAAAGGTCAGAAGGGTATAATGAAAAGAAGATGGGCTTTGGAGTAAAGCAAGCCTAAGTGTGAGTCCCACTGTGTGAATCACTGAACCTCAGTCTGTTTCTTCATCTGTGCAATGGAGATAAGATTATCTACCCGATAGAGTTTTGACGAAAATTAGCCAGGCATTGAGTTAAGAATTAAGTAAGTTAATGGATAGAACGTGCCTAAACTCCAGTATTTGACACAGAGGAGGTGATCTACATTAATCCCCACCTCTTCTAAACCACCTATGCTTAATCTAGGATCCAGAGACAGAAGTCAGAGACTGTGCTCTCTTGCTATTGCATGCAGAAGTCTTGGTACATGACTGCGTTTCTCTGAAGAGAAAGTCCGTGGATTTCTCATTCCCAGAACTATATCCTAATAAAATAACTGAAAACAGAGGGGAGACTGATATGCACTGTTATCAACTGAGGACTTCCTTGCAATAGTGGAAAAAAACGGCAAATTCGACCTGGGGATGGAGGGATGGTTAAAAGAGTAATTCAACAGCTTATGAAGCCAATTATACCCTGACCCCTAGCCTATGTGTTCCAAAACAAGCTAAGAACCACTATTCTGAGGCATTTCCCAGTTCTACTATTCTGTGATTCTATCTGTGCAACTCTTGAGTAGAGATTTGGTGGACTCTAACCCCTTCACCCCAGCCAATAACACAACGCCGGCTAGTTCCTCAGATACAGCCTAGGAATCCATCCCGCCTGCATTCACCACAACCCCCCAGGGGATAAAGGACGAGCCCCGATCCGCCTCCCGCCATCGTCCCCGCTGCCACGAGTCAGCGGAGGTTCAAGGGGGCCCGGGGCCTCTCCTCGGGGTTCAGGACAGGATCCCTCTGGCCTCCGCGTGTTCAGAACCCCGAGGCCCGTGGACGCGGTCACCCCGACTGCCCGCATGGCGGCCAGGCGAGAGCAGAAGGCTCTCTTCGGGCAGGCTGCGCGCCACCCCAGGAGAGACAGGCTGGCCTGTTCTGAGGAAAACCGAGGCAGCGCTGCCTGGGCTCCGAGTCCCGGGAGAAAAGGAAATGGTATCTGCGAGCACACACTGCGGAGCCTGGCAGAGAGGAGAAGCCCCAAACCTCTCGCCTCCTCACCCTGGCCGAGTGGGGACTCCGGCGCCTCACCCGCTCCTTCCTCCGCTCTCTCCAGGCCGCGCGCAAGCGCTCTTGCGGACGAATTCCTGCCTCCCGCCCCCTCGACTCCCAGCATCCAATCACCCGCCAGAGCAGAAACCAAGAAACCAGTCCCGGCATGAGGTTAGGGGGCGAGAACGCTGGCCCCCGAGAGAAGCCTCCGCAATGAAAACCAACGCAAAGTATTTCGTGGCCCGGAGGCGAACGCTTGAACAGCGAAGGATGGGAGCAGAGCGCAGCGTTTAAAGGAAAAGTCTTCTCCATTTTGAGATTTTGAAACCGGCGACTTAACCCATGTATCCGTTTCCTTGAAAACTCGCAGTCTCATTCTTCAGGTCTGTAGACCAAGCGAAAGGAAAACCTTGCCGAGTTCTTCCCAGAGCGCCCGTCAGTGCCGCTCAGCTCACGTTTCCGAACTTCACGTCGGCCCGGGTGTCGCACAGACGGAGGCGGGAACTGCCAGAAGCCTGAGCCCGGCCAGGCGACAAGGCTGGTTGACGAGTGGCCGCAGACCCTCAGGATGTTCCAGGCTTCCCCGGATAGCGACTTCAACCAGAGCAACGCTCTAGAGTGCTCCCGCCCCGGTCACTTCTGCTCCATCAAGGCTCATCCGCCTTCTGTCCCTCCTAAAACCGGGTTATTATTCTTTGCCACGAAGTACACTTCAGTTTCCTCAAAGGGAGGGAGTTAATCGTGATCTCTCCAAAGTGTGATTTTGTCAATTTCTGAATAGCCTAAGCTTGGCTCCGATACTAGTGTCTCAAAAAAGTAAAACGTGAGACAGTTTCTCAAGTTTGAGCAACTAGTTTGGGGAGATGTTTTATGCAGGCGGAGCAGCGGGAGGAGAGTGGATTTGTTTGCTTCCCTTTCAGTTTTACTGCATCTTCCCCAATTGCAAAATGTACAGTGCTAAAAATAAATTCTACCTTTTAATTTAGTAATCTCAGGCTCAAAAATTCATCCTAAAAGAGTAATCCAAAAGAAAGAAAAAGTAAAAATACCTAAATTGATAACATTGCCTATTGTAATCCTGAAAAAAGTCATCAACCTCCCGGTCTAGTAATAGCACCCTATACGGTTATGATACATCAGTTTGATCATTAGGAAGCCAATAAAATAATTATCAAAAGTAAACAACTTGCAAAAAAGATTTCATATAAATTTAAATGAAAGAAAGCAGACTCCCTACTGGGTATTATGAATTCCATTATGTGAAAATATATATGCATAAGCAAAGATGGAGGGAAAGTATAAAAAATGTAACTTACTGTTAAAACAGTGGAATGAAGGATAATTTATCAATACTTAAAAATATCTTCAAATTTTTATTCTGCTTTTACAATTTTTTTAAATATCAAATCCTTTAAGTAACTGCTCCAGGGAAACTACTACGATTTTCGATTTTCCTCCACTCAATTCCTAAGGCTCCCAACCGACTCTAGCCTTGTATGGCCATTTGACGTGTGTGGCGTTAACAGAAGTGGATACACGTAGGCTCTGGAGCCAGACAGTCCTGGATTCCAGTCCCTTGAACTGTTCCTTTCAGGTGAACAGTAGTGAAAGAAAACATAAATAAACTACAAGTTCATTTGATAAAGAATATGCATGTTTATAAACCAATATTCAAAATAGCTGCACACATCTGTTTTCACTGGAATAAAAAAATCACATTGTGACAAATTTTGTAACCTTAACTTAAAATACATGAATATTAACATTTACTAATATAGTTACACATTTTGTTTACATCATCAACGGATGTGATGAAAAACAGCATGTTGTTATTTAAACACAGGAGGTTTTGATCAGCCTTTGAAAACTGATCCAAGAATGTGCGCTGCATTTAGTTAGAAACCATTTATTTCAACCTTTTTTGAACTCCTAGAGGTTTCCTACTCACATAAAATATTCCAAAGCCTCAGTTTAAAATAAAACAAAACAAAAGAACACAGAACCGCTGTATTTAATCTTAGAAGACTACAAAACAGCCTTGTTTAAAAATATGAAAATTCTTACAGTATTTTTTAAGTGTATGCTTTTATTTTTCACATCGAACTTACTTGATTGAACATTAAGCATCTGATATCTCAGGGAAGGCCAGCCCAGTATCCTGGTTTTCAGAGCTGACCAGGTGTTTCTGATGCAATCTATGGACCAGCAGAGACCCATTTGACTAAAGAAATAATTAATCAAGTGTTCTCTAAACATTGCTGCATAATGGAATCAACTGGGGAATCTTAAAAAAAGAAAATACTAATGCTTGACTCCCAACCGCAGACATTCTGATTTAATTGGCATGGGTTACAATTGGGGAACAAGAGTTTTAACAGCTGTCCAGGTGATTTTAATGTGCAGCAAAATTTGGAGCCACCACAATGATGCAAGACACAGTGATTTAAATCACAATTAGCCACAAATGACAGATGCCTATAGAGGAGAACTCACTTTTAAGGAAGTTTCTCAAGTTGGAAATACTTTATAGTTTCTCTCTGTTTCTTAAGATCAAATTTATGCTTTTTCTGAAAGTTATAATGACTCTTTAATTAGTAGTCTTCAGAGGGGATTTATATTGTTAAACACTCAACAATTTTTTTCAACCATTAAGTTTAGGTTACTGTATATAATCACTGCTATACACTTATCTATTACGTGTAACAATACACTGAAATTACCTTCTAGGCATCACAGTATTAAGAACCATCCATAGTTTATTGACTGTTTGAAGCATTCTCCACAGAACCCCTGAATTCAATAGCTGGCTCATATTGGATGTTAATACTTCTGCCTATGGTATAAGTTCACTGGCAGAGAGTAGAGTCAAGCGTTCTAGAATCTGTATCGTTTCCATATGTCTTACTGGGACAGCTGAAAATGCTAAAGGGGAAACTTAGCAGTCATAATCTAAATTCTATACAGCTTAGCAAATAAGAAGTAACATTGCTCTATCAGACTACAGGCCAAACAAATCAAGAAAACAACGTTGCTCTAAACGTAAAACTTTCAATCCTAGCCATAGTTTTGGTCATACTTAAAATAAGGACCTTAAGAAAAATTCATTTAGGTGTAGTTATTTCACAAAGAACAAAACATATCTCATTTAAGAAATCACATTAGTGACCCAAAGACAAGGTTCATTTCCTTGGTGATTCAGAAAGATTTTAAAAATTGATTGAAATATGAAAATATACACAAGTATTGCCTTTGGTAGTCACATTCATTTGAAAGATGGGAGTTTGTTGATACCTATAAAGGTGGCCCCCTTTATAGGTTATAAGCACTCAGCAGATTGCTGTTATTCAATAATATCAATCCTGTGCTCTTCAATAGAACAGACACTAACCACATCTGGCTGTTGAGCACTTGAAATGTAGCTAGTCCAAAATGAGATGTGCAGTAAGTATAAAATATACACTGGATTCCTAAGACTTAGTATGGAACAACAGTAAAATATCTCATTAATCGTTGTTTATATCGAGCACCTGATGAAATAATATATTAGATATATTGGGTTAAATGAAACAATTATTAAAATTAATTTTGCCTTTCTTTTTACTTTAATGTGGCTATAGAAAGTTTCAAATTATATGTTAAAATTATATGTGTGTCTTGCGTCTTATTTCTATTTGACAGTGGTGATCTAGAACGCTATCCAGTAACCGCAAGTCCGTTGCTCTATTCCATGGCACTTATTTCTGACTTCTTTCTATCGACCTTTCACACAACCTGTTCAGTGATATAACGTAGGACCTATGAGGTAACAGATACAAGCATATCAGAAATAAATGGTTAAAACTCCTTAAACTCAAAGAGAATTATTAAAATTATATTCACGAAAACATTATTATATCCCCAGGGAAATTCTGCATGATTTTAAGATTTCAATGAGCCTAACATCTCTTTGCACTACTAAAGGAGAAAAAGGAGTATCAATCTACTATACCTTCTTGGAGTTGTTTAGGAGAGTGGTTTTTGGCATTATTAGTCAGGAGCATTTCCCTTAACAGGGCGTCAGTCCCTGTGATTTTTTCTTCACAGATCCAATCTTTCACAATGCATAAATGTGAGTAGTTAGTTACAAGGAGACATAGTAAAGCAGAATGCGACCCTTAAAAATTTACAGAAAGTCAACTGGATTCTTCATTCTTAAAGACAAAACTCATCTCTCTCCTCTCTCCCCCTCCCTTCTCCCTTTCACTCTCAGCAATCCAAAGGAAGTTGCACTTCTTGTGCATGCATACTACAGTTTGAGAATTTCTGTTAGGTAGTTCAGCCAGGGAATCTGCTTAGATAAAAATCCCCAAGTGATCTGATACAGGGAAGTTGGAAACTACTACTTTTATCAAAAGTTCTCAAGCTTTCTTCCACTCTATCCCAACATAAAAGTCTTTCATCAGGAAAAGTTGTTTGACATAGCCATAGTTCAAGAGTTGAGAGGGGGAGGAAAGAAAAAGAGGAGAAAAGAATGTCCATTTGGGGGAGATCATATATGATTTTAAAAAGGCCTCACTCAGAAATTCTGATTACTAGTGGTGTAGTGATTTGCATGCTCTGCTGCGGTGGCCCCAGGTTTGCAGGTTCGGATCCCGGGCACAGATCCACACACCATTCATCAAGCCATGCTGTGGCAGCATTCCACATACAAAATAGAGGAAGATGGGCACAGATGTTAGCTCAGGGCCAATTTTCCTCAAGCAAAAAAAAGAGAGGAAGGTTGGCAAAGGATGTTAGCTCATGGCCGATCTTCCTCACCAAAAAAATTAAAAAAAAAGAAATTCTGATAGGTTTCTATAGGAGAACATGTCCTCTCCTCCAACCCAGTTGACAATCATTGCTATACATGGGTAAAATTCAAGTTGCTCACTTTAAATACCTAAAAGTTCTCAGGCACTTTATGTATATTTTCTCATTTCACCCTAACATTCCTACAAGGTAAGCAATATTGTCTCCATTCTACTGTAAGGAAACAGGCTGAAAGACATTTATTAATATCCCAAAGCCACACAGCTAATTATGTCAGCCAGTCGAAGCAGTACTGGTGATACCCACAAGAGGATGCATTTGTCTTCCTTCAAGAAGGGTTAAGGAAGCCCCAAAGGAATGGGAAAGCTTCCTTTTTGTAAATCTAATGCTTGTTTTTAACCTTTTGCTTATACCATGGTTTGACTATTCATGACTATTATTGTGTAATATCAATAATGAGAAAGTAAATGATGATATTGTAAAAATGCCTATTTAGATATATGAGATACCACTATGCTAAGTGCTTGGCACATAAATACTTAACAAATATTTTTGTTACTATACTACTAGTATCGTTATCAGAGTTGTAAGTATACTAGTAATAATATTAGTAGCAACAATGGTACTTTAGATACAATCATCAACTTCTCATGCAACTTAAATCAAATGTTACCAGTGCTTAGTCCCAGTAGAGATGGTATCTGCTTCCTTTCTCATAGAAACTGCTTAAAATTGATGTTTCTGTTTGAAAAGACACAGTAACAATCAAAAGTGGTATAATTTTAAAGTTCGAAAGTCTCAATGCACAAGTACGTGTACAGTGAAGACTATCCCAGGGCCGGCACCGCAGCATAGTGGTTAAGTGCGTGCGCTGCGCTGCTGGCGGCCTGGGTTCGGATCCCGGATGTACACTGAGGCACCACTTCTGAGGCCGTGCTGTGGCAGCGTCCCACATAAAGTGGAGGAAGATGGGCATGGATGTTAGCTCAGGGCCAGTCTTCCTCAGCAAAAAGAGGAGGATTAGCATGGATGTTAGCTCACAGCTGATCATCCTCATAAAAAAACAAAACAAAACAAAAAAAATTTCCAAAAACAGTCATACAAGTGACTGCTTACAATAGTACAAATCAATCTACATTTCATAATCTCTTCAATAAAACAGTTCCCAAATGCTGCCAAATACAACATAATTTCTTTGCAATTAGATTATGCAAAGATACGAGTAAATAAATGAAGACACCTGGCTGAAGATGAGCAAAGAAGCTTCATGTTCCTCCTTGAAACCAACCATAACACAGAAAGAAAAAGAAAATTCCAACTTCCAGGAAACAAACCAAAAAAAACACACTCAAACGTTATTAAAAAAAAGAAAATATTATTAAAAAAATTAAATTTCAAAAATATCACTATTTCTATGACAGTTTTACACTAAAACTATTATAGTAATTCTATGCTGTGGAATATTATAGAGCAATTAGAAACAATAAGGTAGATCCACATGTACTGACATGAAAAGATTTCCAAGAAATATATTAAATCTCCAGACCAAAAGGAAAACGACAAGCACCCAGAAATCAACCCTGAAAGCACAGAAATGTATAACCTTAATGACAGAGAATTCAAAATAGCTATCATAAAAAAGCTCAATGAAATATAAGAAAACAGACAATTCAATGAAATCAGGAATTTTTTCACAAAAGAGATTGAAACTATAAAGAAAAATCCATCAGAAATCTTAGAGCAGTTAGTTAGTCTTCACTAAGTGATTTCAGAGATTTGATCAGTTTTAGAACAAGTAGAAGGGATCTTCCTAATGCACACCCCCTCTTTTCCCAGAGTGTGTGTGGCATGAGGGTGGAGGCTGCACGTGCAAGCCGGTCATGGCAAATATCACTTCAGCACTGGTTTCTGGGCAGAACTGCAAGATTTAGGGTGGAGTTATTTCCTTCTTTCCTCCTTCTGGGGTGCCTCCCTCTCCCCACAGTCCCCCAGCTGGGCTCAAGCACCCAGGATGGCAGCTATGATGATGGGTGACCCGAGTTCACTTTTGGTTGGAGAGGCCTACAAAAGGCCAGCAGCAGCCTTTTGTAGGCCACATTTCACATGTGGTGCCTCAGAGAGTCTTTGGAGCCGCAGCAGCACAGAACATCTGATTTCGCTTGTTTTAGTCTCAGAGAAACTGATACATGTTGTTTTGCATGTAGTAGCATCAAAGGGAATTTGTCCTGCAGTTCTGAGTGTGCCCTGCCCTGCCTGGCTCTCGACTCTTCATTTTTCTTGCCACATCTGCGTCTGTGGGTGCCATCCACCTGTCTTTCTCAGCACCTGAAGCTCAATGAGAAGCGAACACTGGCCTTGCCTCCCTGGAGTCTTCAAGGGCGCCCTGCTCTATGATCACGTACATTGGGGCATTAGCTCTAAGCAGCCTGTCCATGGTGGCTATCTGGCTGGTGGCTCACCCTGCCTGGATGCCAACCTGGTTTCCACCCTTCTCCTTGAGCGAGTAGTGGACACCCACCCCAGCCTGCAGAGACTCCTGCCTGGGCTCTGCCAGTGAGCCTGGGGACCACCAATGTGAGTTTTGCAGGAGGAAGAGAGGAAGAAGTCTAAGCTCATACCCAACTATGTCTGGCCGTTAGTCCCTTCCAACCTCTTCAGATACTTAACCTGGTCATTTACTGGGAAAGTAACAGGTTTAAAACATGATTCCAGTCCGATGCCCACACCAGGGAGCAGAAGAACAGAGTCTGTCCCCATTAGTCCTGTTACCAGAGAGGCAGGAGCTGGGCAGGGAGCAGGACAGAAGGAAAGACCAGTGCTGCTGCAGCTGCTGTACTTGTCCCTCACCCACGCGTACCAGGTTTCCAAATGAGCCTGTGGGGCCAACACAGGCCACAGAGGAAAGGCTAGAGAGAAGCAAAATCCTTCTTGACTCTTCTTTTGGGTGTCCACTGGGCTCAGTGGAGGTCCAAATGCTTACCCCATTTCTAAGGAAGTGCTTTTGTGGGTCTTCAGACCTCCCCCCAGCTGATGGTCTCTGTCCTCAAGCCCCGGACAGAGGTGATGGTGCTCTGAGCTGACAGCTTGTGACAGCCCTTCAGGCCTGGCCTCTGAGGTCCACTCTCATCATAGGCAGAGTCCCCCTGAAGACAGCTCAGCCTGGGCCTCCTCCCAGCATTCACGCCTAGTGCCTGGGAAGCATGCACAGCCTCACACAGCTCGCTGTGGCCCTGAGGACCTGGGAGTTGGCCAGTCTCTGCCTTTAGAGCCTTGGGACAGGTGTCGGGTACCAGTCTCTGTGAACTTTGAGCCCCAGGGATGCTCCACATGCCTCAGCTCAACCTCACCCAGGGAAGACAGAGGCATAATGCAGAGACACTGACAACTCACTCAAAAAACAATCTCTCTTTTGGACTTCTGAACCCATAGGCAATGTGGGACCCCACAGCAGAGGAATCTCTCCTGGAAGAAGGAAACACACTACTATGGTCTGGTAGCTTGACAACACAAGAGTTATCTGGAGGGGAGAAAAACGTGGAAAGATCAGATGAGAGTGACTAAAAGCTGGTGTCTAATGCACAGCTCATACACGTTTACAAAATTAACATGTCAGAACAAAAATAAGCCTTGGTTCTTACAGCTCCTCACCTCCTTCTGAGATTTACTTGCTGCTGTGGGATCCAGGTGACCATCCAGAGCCCAAACGCAGCCCTGCAGGCTGTAGACATCAGACTGGAAAACCCTGCACCCTGGCATGGGAGGGCCACCGGGGGAAGATTTGAGCCCCTGGAGCCATTTAAAATTTAGGAGAAACCAGCCATGAAGACTTGGACACCATCCTCAAGGGCAGTTCCTTGCCTTGGTCTGTGTGGATGCACGGTGAAGGAGGGTGCTCCTAGGCCCCAGTGGGTGTCAGAGTCCCTAGCCCACACCAGGTGTTGTCCAGCCTGTCCCCAACACCTCCACTCGGCCTGATGGAAGAGGAGACCAGCAACCAGTAGGGTGCTTACCTGCTCCCCAAACCTGCTGGTCCAAGTTGCACTGCAGGGATTCCAAAAGAACAGAGGATGTTTTGGGGGGGAAAATAACATCTTCCATCTGTCATTCATTGCTCCTGACTAGACACATTTCATCTTTACAACTGAGACCAAATGGACGGTGAAGGAGTCCTGAGAGGAGAGGGGATGTTGGAGATGCATGACAGCTATTGCTGGGTTAGCCGGTGTGAGCAACACCAGAGCACACTTCCTGTGACCCCATTCACTCCCATTCAGCTCTGGGCTCTCTGAAGTCCCAGGGAGCAGGGGCCAAGGCTGGGGCCTTAGGTGTCAGATGGGTCCGACCAGCTATGTGACCATGGGCCCAGTGCCTCCTGGATAGGGGGACTCAGGGAGACATAGTATGTGCCGATGCTCACTTATTATTATTCTGATTGCTGTTGTCTTTCCCCACCCCAGACGAGACGCTGGGCTGGATTCAGTGCACCTGCATCTATGGAGTGTCTGCCTGTGGCAGGTGCCAGAGGGGCAATGATGAAAAGGATGCTAAGGAATACTTTAGACCCATCGCAGGCATCACTCAAGAGGCGTGGAAAAGTAGAGGGTGGAGTTCTCAGGAATGGATTGAGTCTTTACAATATTTGTCCCCAAATGTCCTTAAATAAGACAGACTTTTGGTGCTAACGTGCCGCATTATTAAAACAATATGACAAAATAACCCTGTAGGAATTGTGTTCACGGGTTTCCATATCTGAAGGTCTCATCTTTGCAGGGCCTTGATCGAGTGCCAGGCCTGAGAAATACCAGACTTGCTGCCAGTGGCTGAGGACCCAGATGCCAAGATGTGGGGCTCTGAGCCTGCTGGCTGGGCAGGACACACTGCTAGCACGTGCTGTCTATGGGCATCCGATCCTTTCTTGACCTACTTGGTGTCAACGCCCATACTCTCTATTTTTGGGGTGGGACTTTTTCTAGCAGCGACAACTTGGCCCTCAGCTTCAAAAAGTATGAACCAAAGCATATGCTTGCCTTTTGAAATGCTGGGGCCGAGGGCTCTGTGGCCGCCCCATTTGGCCGCACTCTTCATTCCCATACTGGAACATTCACGCTATGTCTGCAAGAACAAGTTACTCCCTACACATGCAATACAGCAAAGCCTTTTTTCCAGGCACACACATGACATCCAGAGAGCTCATCATGGAGACACTGGGACCCCAAGGGGTTTGACCATGTAGAGTTCATCTTTCCTGCAGACACAACATTTCTATTTCTCCCTTTCTACCCCTGGCGCCTTTTTTTGGTTTCTTACTCAGTTGGGTCCTTTGGGAAGTGGGTGCTGAGCTGTGTAGGAGAGCAAGAGGGGTGTGGGGGCTGATGCCTGATATGAAGGAGAAGGAAGCCCAAAGAGGCAGGAGACCCTACCAGGAGCCTCACTGGCCCAGCAGGGAGGTGGGAGCCATGGTTGCCCCTGGAGGAGCCTGCAGATTGGAAAGCCCAGCCCAGCGCCCTCCTCCCCAAATCTCCCCATGTGCTCCATCCTGGGGCACTGCCACTGGTGGCTTTCAGCTAGCTGCTGGTCTTGCAGCTCAGTGGCGAGCTCTCTTGTGAAGAGGCTCTGAGCGGTGCTCTGTGAGGACAACACAGCCCATCTGCCGTGTCATGTGTGCAGGTAAATGCCCCTGCTCACCTTTGGGGAGCAGATTCTCCGGGTCCAGGAAATGTCCCTCCTGAGGGGACACTCAGAAGAGGGAGGTCAGTGGTCAAACCACAGCCCCGACCTGCTGCAGCTGGTCCTGGGGCCAATCTGACTGTCATTGCCTCCCCTCAGCTGTCCCTTCTCAATGCTACTCACCCTGAGACCCCCTCATCTCAGTCGTTCCCCGGGTGGGTGATGCCAGACTTCCTTCTGCTCACACGCTGGTCAAGAGGGCGGTGCATGTCCACTCATGATCACTATGCCTAGGAGCAACTGGTCTGCACATAAGAGCTGCCTGCCCACTGAAGTCTAGTTACGAAAGTGTTGGGAAGAACCATCTGGAGCAGGAGTCACGCTGGTCTCCTCCCAGAGGAACTCAGTTTGAGTCTGCCCAGCACTTCAAAGGCCCTGCCATCCAACTCAGCAGAAGGAAATGACCCACAGCCAAGAAGCTGGCCCTGTGGGGGCTCGCTGACCTCAACCCTAACCTTGCTGGGGTCAGCCTTGAGAGGTCCCAGCCATAGGTGGGGGTTGCAAAGGCCACTAGGCCAGCTAAGGTCACTGATCACTGCACTTTGGCTCCACATCAAGTCCAGAAACTCCACTCAACTCCTCCACTGCCCCTTCTGAGAGGCACAGCCCCCGGCCACACCTCCTCCATCCACTGTCTTAATCCAGAATACTTTCATCATCCTATAAAGCTTCCTCATGCCTATTAGCGGTCACTTCTCACTCCTCCCTCCCTTCCCCACCCCCTGACAAACACTAATCTACTCCCTATCTCTATGGATTTGCTGACTTGGGACATTTCTTATAAACGGAATCCTACAATATGAAAATACCTAGCATGATGTTGTCAAGGTTCATCCATGTTATAAGTGTGTGTCAGAACTTCATTCCTCTTTATGGCTAAATGATATTCCATTGCATGGAGAGACCACTTTGGTTATCCATTCTTCCGTTGGTGGACAGTTGGGTTGTTCCCACCCTTTGGCTATTGTGAATAATGCTGCAATGAACATGCTCATTCATGGACTTGTCTGAGTCCCTGTCGCAATTCTTTGGATCACACAAGTTTTGTAGGCTCTCAATGCACCTTCCAGGAGTTTTCTATTTCCCTTCACAAGCTGTACGTTTCATTGTCCTACTGTCTGGCAGACCCAGTCCAAGGACACTGGAAAGCTAGTTTTGCCATCGATCTCAAAGTGCAAGGGTCACAGGGGTGAATTTTTTCTTTATGAGCATCTGGACCAATGAGGGTAATTGACTACAAATACCAGAGGAAACTCTAGCTAATTTAAGCAGAAATATACTACAAGGAGATGATCCTGTAGTTCACAGAATTCACAAATGTCTGGACAATCGGCCTGGAGAATGTGCAGCAAGCAGGGGGCCATGGGACACCCCAGCCCCACCCTAGGAAGAGCCCAGTCAGTAGGCGACCCTAGGCCTTCAGACATGGGGCTGAGGCCACAGGTATCACTCATTGGGATCTGCGCTGTGTTAACACAGCTCCCTGACAACACCTTGATTTCAGACACCTGGTCTCAGAACCGTGAGAGAATGTTTCTGTTATTTTAAACCACCAACATTGTGGTGATTTGTTACAACAGTCCTAAGAAACTTACACACACACACACACTCACACAGGCCAATCTCATGCCCAGGGGTAGTGCTCTCCACCTCAGGCTGAATCACAACCCATTGAAACGCCCACTTGAAGACTGGAGAACAACTTCTGCCTGTGGTCCTGCAGGGGCTGGGCCAGGTATCTTCACATAGACACACCTCCTGTACCTTTTCTGTGCAGACCACCCCTGCCTCCTTGTCTACTGGACAACAGGACGCCTTCTTGACTCAGCTGAAGTGGTGCTGCTCAAATCACCAATTTCAACAGACCAGTGTTGTTTTTCTAATTCATGCAGGTTCCCTCTGGAGGCTCTGGGGAGGATCCATTTTCTCACGTTTTCCAACCTCTAGAGGTCACTGCATCCCTTAGCTCCTGGGTTCTTCCTTCAACTTCAAGGCCGGCAGTGTCCAGCAGAGTCCTCCTCACATCACATCACTCTGACTCTGCCTCCGTCCTCACGTCTTCTCTCCTCTGACCTTCCTGACTCCCTCTTCCACTTGTAAGAAATATGATTACTCCGGGCCCACCTGGACAATCGAGGATGTCTCCCATCTCAAGGTGAGCTGACCAGCCCCTTAATCCATGAGCACTTTCATGTCTCTTTGCCTTGAAACCTAACATATTCAGAGGTTCTGGCCCTTGACTGGATGGGAAGGGCATTGCATGTAGTGTTGTTAGAGAATCAGTGAGGATCCGTCTCTCTGACATGAACAATTCCAAGGGCCTCTGGGTGGGGCAGTGAACACAGAATGCAAATATACCTTCCTGCCTACAGCAGCCATTGATGGAGTCATTGGTGTGTGAGGAGCCATGAAAGGGGAACACAACAGGGTGGCTGACCCTCCTCAGGAGCAGCTGGAAGAAGTCTCAAAAAAGAGAGCCCTGAGCTTTGTGGTTCCCATATGCGTGATGCACCCCAGCAGGGGTGCAGCATGGTTGGGGCTAGAGGGTTCACAGAAGGTTATGGGGCCTGGTAAAGTTGGATTCACCCACCCCTTGGAGCAAGAACTTGGTAGCAGTGGGAATGTTCTGGAGCCTTCCCCCTGCCATGCACTGGCACACACACATACACATGCACTCACACACAGACACATATGCAGCACAATATGCACACACAGAGACACATACACAACTCTGCATATGCACACAAAAAACACACATGCACACATGCGTCTACGCACATACACATGGATATGTGTGGGCACAAAAGACATATATGCACGTGTACACATGCTGCATACAAATAGAAAGAAACATATGCACAGAGAGACATGTGTACACAGGCATACCCACATGCACACAAACACACAAATGCACCCACACATGCACAGGAGCAAGATGATGCCATTTGCATTTGGTAGAAAGTTCTGGGAGCAGAATGGAGTAGGAACGAGGGGCAGGGAAAGCAGAGACCACTCAGGGTGTGTCAGTCAGTGCAGTCACCCCAGTACTCACAAGTCTGGAACGGGGGAAGAGCAGCAGTAATAGAGGGAGGAGGTGGATTAGGGGCGTGTGTGGGGCCAGCAGACCTGGTGGTATGGGTAGCAGACATGAAGGTCAATGTGGTCTCCCAGGGTCACTGGGGGCACTGATGGGAGTACAGAACACAGGAGCCAGGGTACATTTGAGGGAAAGGAGATCAATTCAGCCTGCAAGGGGTGAGGGGGCTGCAATGGGAGCCATGGGCATCCTGGTGGGGGCATTTAGAGCAGGCTGGACACTTTGCTTGTAGTTCAAGAGGTCTGGTAGGAAAGGGCGGGGTGGCGACATCAGCTCCAAGGCTGGAGCTGGAGCCTGGACTAGGACCAGCTCTCTCAGGGGAGCTTGGAGTGACCAGGGCTGGTCCAGGATCCCTGGGGCTAGGGCAGCAAACACCATGGGAGTAGGGGGTACATACGAGGAAGCCATTGCTTTATCTTGCTAGCTCTTAATGCAGAGGTGTACTGCTTCCCATTCTGATAACATTCTCCCTTCCAGATAAGCTTTCTCAGAAGAAATCAAACCCAAGAGTAATGATGGCTAATTATGCAAAATTAAGAACATAAATTCACAGGATCCCCCCCAAAAATGATTTAATCACCACCTACAAGTCAAAATGAGGGGCCTTTATGAAGATGAGGGAGGGGCAGGATCCTGTCTCCAGGTCAGCCCAGGGCCAGACAGGTGAGCAGGGAGGAGGTGTAGGGTCCCCCACCCAGCCCTGCAGCTGTCCCTTGTGACTGCTGGACTGAGTCTGCTCTTCGTGCTGTGAGCTGAGGGACCCAGTTTATTCCTACCCACCCTGTGGAGGTCATTTGAGAGTCTCTGGGAGGGCTGGGCAGTGGGCACGTGTGTGTCCCAGGTCAGCCACCTGCACTGGGTTAGGGTCTCAGTCCTGTTGTTCAGAACCCCAGGTGGACTTGGGCCAGAATTTGCTCTCTTGTGTCTTTGATGGTGTCTCCCAGGCAGAGCGGGACATCTTCCTGCCCAGCATGGGAGAGGGGAACTCAGTGAGGCCTTGGACAGATTTCCATCCACAATGGGTCCCTGCTAACCCCTTACTCCTGGTGAAGTTATAGGCAAGTCAGGTAGCTTTTCCAAGACATAGTTTCCTCAGAGGCTAAAGTCATGTTTTGGAAGAAACTTTACATATTATAAGCCCATCTATAAATGTGAGGACTGTTGTCCCTATTATGTGTTTATATTTTGCAAGACTACTGCGCTGGGGTTGCCATTAAAAATCAAACACATTGTTACAAAACGTGTTGTCAACTTCAAAAATCCATGGTGCTGTTGGAACAATATTTGAGGTCTGCAAATATCTAAGTGCCACCCAGTCCCTAGTCACCACCCTCCCACAGGGACCGTCACAGCCTCACCTCTTTGTGAGCCCTCTGTGCCTCTTGTTGGTACTTATGTGACCTGGACATCCCTGACACTCAGGCCTGGGCTCCAGGCATCCCCAACTGTACAGTACAAGGTTCCTGCCCCCTGTCTGCCAATTTGCCTCCCTATGCCCACTGTCCCTCTCTCGGAGCTGGTCAACATGCCGGCCTCAGTCTTGTCCAGCCGGGCCTGAGGACCCAAGTTCCCCTCTCTTTGCCTTTTCCTTCTTAAATGCCCATGTCTAGGTCCTCCCTCTCCCCTACCCCTGAAAAGACTGGTCTCATTCAGTTCTGAGAGTTGTCCTTAGCCTCTCAAGGAAAGTGATTCCCAGCAGACCCAGGAGTGAGGTGGGAGCTGGTGCTGGGAAACCAGATCCTGGTGGTTGGTCACACCCAAAACCTGGGGAATATCATGCAATGTGTGCTCATCATCAGAATGAAACTGTACTTGATTTCAGGGGAAACGGTTTGGCAATAGTAATGGTTAGAGGACCTGAGGCCTTCAACGGTGTCAGGACAAAGGAAGGTCTGGACACATAATCATTATAATTTTCATCCCATGTTCCTCAATTAAATGAATGGTCGGATGGATGCTGGATGGATGGATGATGAATGGTTGGATGAAAGGGTAGTTGATGCAAGGATAGTGAGTGGATGGGTGAATGGGTGGATGGAGGGGTGGGTGGATGTGTGGTTTACCGTTGGATGGATGAATGAGGGATAGATGAATGGATGAATGAATGGTGGATGGATGGATCATGGGTGGATGCATGATGGATGGATGGATAGATGGATCGATGGATACCTATGAGGCCAGGATTACTAAAGCACACATGGACACCTCTAAGGTAATGGGGTCTAGATCCACTTGACCATCACTGTGAGCTCCATGCACACTTGCTCCATCCTCTCCTCTTGCTTGCTCACACCTTCCTTGATCTGGATTGGGGGCATGTTCAGTTCTGAGAGGGATCCAATTTCTTTTGGAGTTCTCCTCTTAAAGGGCCCATTAACTGCCCCTCCTCTTCAGGATCTTAGGGCCATGGCAGCTCCTATGGAAATCTTACAGGACGTTTCCTATTAGTGTAAGCTTCCTATGCTGATCAGATGGGAGGGTGAACCCAAGTGTGGGGACACATGGCTGTTTGTCTCCCACAGCTCCCTCAACCATTTGATCTCTCTTTCTCTATTTCATCCAACTTCACAGTCCATATTCCTTGAGCTATGCACATCTGCTCCGATGTTAGTCATTTGAGAGACATCTGGGCTCAGTTCTATCAGCTTTTTGCATTTTTCTCCCTAAAGCTCTTATTACAGACATCCTTTTATTCCAGCTTTGAGGAAAATGGTATAGAAAGCCCTGGGCTAGACCAGTAACCTCGAGGAAAAGTGGTATCAGCCCTGCTGCCCTTCAGCTTCACAATGAACTTCAAGGTCATTTGGTTTTCAAGATGCTCATCATGTGGGTGTTCTTCCCTCCCCTCCTACTTCCAAGCTCCCCAATCCTGAGCCTGGGGTCCTGGAAACAGACCTCACCCCCCACCTGTGCTCTGGAGCCAGGCCGCAGCCTGCCAAGTTGATCCAACATCCTCTACATTATTAATGTGCTGGTTTTTCTAGCAGACTCAACACAATAAAGATGGTGGTGATGGTAACGAACGTAACCGTGAGTCACCATTGTGTACTGAGAACTAATTCTGGGGTGGTTCTCTGAAAAATGCTTTACCCACCTTACCTCATTCACATCTTGCAAAAGCCCTGTGCTGCGGGTGCTTGAGGAAGGGGAGTCTTTGTACTTCTCATGTGAGCTAGAAATTCGATAGATTGATAGTTATTGGTGATCTCTGAGCCTGGAATATAAGCTTCGGACTGGCTTCTGTTGAGACAAGGAACAGAGGTCTCTTGTCTACAGGACAGGTGGGCAAATGGGCAAGGGGAAGACAGTACCACTGTCATCCTGCTATAGCCGGTGCGGCCCAGGTAGGCTCACCTGTCGGCTCAGCACTGTAAGTGGGATGGGCGGGGGCGATGGGCGGGATATTCCCCACAGTAGGCTGACAGCCTCTTCAGGATCCTGTTGGGCGCTGTCAGCAAGATGAGCTTTATAAGTCCTTAGAATAGGCTTGAGGGGGCAATTCTGAAATCTGTTAATGAGAGGCCAAAATTCCCATCCTTCAGGGACAAGAGGAATTAGTCAGGAGGTTGAATGTTCCGTAGATCATTCTCTCCGCCCACCACACTTGCTGGGTGTTGTTTTATAACATCCTGGTCTCTGGAGACACAAAGAGAAATCAGATGGAGTCTTCAGCCCAACCTTCACCGTCTCCTTGAGCAGCAGATGGACAAGCTTGTCCCAAGAGGAATGACAGTCCTGCCACCTGCAGCCCGCAGCCTCATCATGCTTGAGATGCGAGGACTTCACCAAGGAGTGTGTTTCTGGCTGAGATTGGGGGAGGAGGAGTTTGCAAGATTCATTGGACAATCTCCTGACCGTTCATTCTATGTGGCCACATTGGTACTTCCTGGGGACATTGGTGGGGGAGGTCATGGGGGTCCGTGAGCTCAGAAGATAATGGTAGTGGAGGCTGATGAGAGGTGATGGAAGGGGCTACAGGATTGACCCTATCCTTTAATTTTGTTTGAGTAAAGATGGTTCAGAACCCCAGGCCAGGCAGGGGCTGGGCCGAATGGATAGGCTAGTGGCGCTTCCCTGGGTTGGGGGAGGCGGGATGGGCGTTGAGTGAAGAATGAGGAGGGTGCCTTTTGGTTTCAACAGTCGGGGCTCACCCCCTGGAGACCTTGGGATACTTCCATCACCAGAACAGGGCTCCAAGGTGGCTTCTGTTGTCCAGGAAGCCCAGTGGATTGAAAGTACTTAAAGTGCCCTTTGTGGAATCATCACCTCGAAATTCAAAACCTGTAAGTGGCCACTGGCTCAGCTGCATGGAGGGCCTGGGCTTCCAGGGGGCAGCATTTCTGCAGGAATGTGCCAGGTGACCACCTAGACTGTGAATTTGGATGAGGACTCATGTGATAGAGCCCCCCTCGCCTGTCCCTTGAAAACCTCAGATCATCACCTCGGGAGACAGTTTTCCCTCTACTGCTCAGAGCCATCAGTTATTCCGGCTGGTCCCCACACGCAGCTCGTGTTCTTTCCACACCATATCCACGAACCGACTTTCTCCAGTTTCCCAGAGCCCAGACACACTCTGCTGGGCACCCCTCCACCTGTGAGCCTTTCTCACTGAAACTGGCCCCATCCCCAGGGACAGGACACCTGTGCTTCCTCTACCTCACAGAGTCATCACCCTCAGGGGACATGACACCATGCTGATACAGTTCCATCATCTTCTCTTATTCCATCCAGAGACCCAGTAAAGAAGTTTGGGGTTCAGGTCAGCTGCTCCTAAGCTCCCTGCAACATATGGGAATACTTGTCCAAACAAGCCTCAGGAAGCCTTGGCTGATGGCAGTGATCTGAGGCCAGCAGAGAGACCTGGGGTGGACAGCATCCCTGCCAGCCACCAGACACGTCTACTCTGTACTGCTGGGGATCTGAGCTTGCATCCCTCCTGACCTCGCAGCTCCCTGCACTGGGGCCTCCCCCACTCTGTTCTCCCGCCTTCAGGCATTAAGACCCTCCCCAACTGCATGAACCCCAACAAGTCCAAATGGCCCTAACCCATATTGCTTCCAGGGTGGAGACCCATCATCAACACCTAGTTCATCCTGGAGAGGGACCATGGCATTGCTTACTTCCAAGACAAGATGAATAACCAGGACATGCAGATGATGAAGCTCTTCAGTGGGGGTCTCCACAGGGCAGGAGGGGCCTTAAAAGCAGTGGTGTGGCCACACAGAGTGGGATACCTACCTGGGCCAGCACATCTAGCAGCTGCACTGAGCCTATGGGCCAAACTGCACCCTGTGCACTGATGGGGAGTGTGTGTCTGTGTGTTCACCTGTGTGTGCACTTCAAGGTGTGGGTGTAAGGCCGCACTGTCTGTCTCTCCACCACCACTGTGAATCGACCCCTTTTGTCACCCTGCATCCACCCAGATGATCTTTCTGACATCCTGGACCCTCAGGCCCTGTCCTCCGCCCACCTTCACTCAACTCCCACCACCCACTGCCTTGGCATCACTCTGAGCATTTAACCATCTCCACCATGACCGACACCCCCATTTATGGCCAGCCCATTCTAGCTAGTACCCACCAGTGTCTCTCCAGACCACCCACTGGAGGTTCCCTCCCCTGATGAGTCCTCAGCCCACTGGGTCTCCGTCTGCCAACCTTGTTCCACGTTCGCTTTCCTTCCCCTACGTCACGTCCTTCCTTCCTCTGCACACACTGAGTTCCAGGACAGCCCCACGCTCCTGTCCTGCAGCTCTGTCCTGTTCCTTCCATGGTCCTGGCCAGGTGAAATCCACCCTGGGACCCAGCTCTGCACCTTCTCTGCACCTGCCCCAGCTGTGAGAGGGGCAGAGGCTGGTGCAGAGCCAGGGCTGGTCCCACCGTCACATCATGACGGCAGACCACAAGGTCCCACGGTGCTGCCCACACCCCTCCCAGTGTCCCTAGGTCACCTCACTCCTCCCCGCTCTAGGTGCATTTCACATGTCCCTTCTCTCCTCACCATCCACCCCTGCTTCCCTGTGCAGGACAAACCTTTACCGCTAACAAGGCTCAGTGCATGGATTGTGGACACTGCAGTGTGCACGGTTCGGTGGAGCAGGTTGTGGGCATGGTGTGCACACATGTTGCCAGCTGGGAGAGGGCTGAGGTGCAGCTTCTGAGACTCAGACTCCCCCAGGGAGAGGCCAGGCCCAGGCGGCAGGGAGGGGAAGACACCCTGGAAGGGACAAGGGCCACACCAAGAGACTGTCCCCTCTCCAAGATGAACATCTCAGAGGGCTTCAGGTTCTAATGGGCCAAGCTGGGAAGATGGGACTCCACTCAGGAGTGGAGGCTGGGGGCTGATTCAGGTGAGGGGGAAGAGAGTGTAAGGTCACTGGCTCCTGGAGGCCGGGCACTGACAGCCTGAACCCCCTCCTCTTGGTGTGGACCCCCTGCAAGACGTCAAATGCAGGGATGTCCCTCATGGAGGGGCTATAGCAGGGTGGACAGAGCAACCCCTGAGCCCAGGGAGTTCCACACCATCCCATCCACAGAGGGCAAGTCTCTGCTCTCCCGGGCCAAGGGACCCCCTTTCATGTGGTGTCTTCAGATAAGGGGAGCACCCCTGGGCCCTCAGCCACCCAGGTGGCTCCTTGTTTCAGGTGGCTCCTGTCCCAAATAGAAAAAAGTACAATGAAGAGTATAGACAAGACCCATAATCCCACCACTATATCCACCTCCCCTAACTCCCAGGTCTGTTTCCTTGGGTTTGAGTGTGGATCAAACTGGGAAATTTGATTTTGGCTTTTCATGGCATTTCCATCACCCTTCCGACTCTCCAATGTCCACGCTGGAAGGACTAACCAGCTAGAGATCACCCGATTAGTTAACCTCCTGTATTTATAGAGGGGCAGGAACCGAGATGGGGAAGGAAGGAGGAGCCCCAGGCCTTTGGCCCTTCCTCCTGCACCTCAGCATCAGCTCTGCTCTGTCCCCTCACCCTCACCTGGAGCATGTGTCTTGACTGGATCCCCATCCTGCACCACCCTCCACCACAGGCCATCGCTCACCAGCTCCCCAGCCCAAAGAGTTAAGGATGGCAAGAACAACTACAAGAGCCATTAGTTATGGAGTTCTTGCCCTGTGCCAGCAAGGAGTTAATTATCTCACCGAGTAAGAGAGAGGTTCCAAAAGTCACCCATTTTACAAATGAAGAAACTGAAGCCCAGAGAGTTAATCTCATGGCCAGGGTCTCTGAGGTAGGAAGAGGTTACATCCAGGATATGAATGTAGACCCATAAGTCTGGAGTCTCGCACTAACACGTGTGCTTTGGGACTAATCAGTAAAAAAGTTTATAATCATGAGACTGGATTTGCAAGTTGGAGCATAGCATACATACCAGCAAGTACAGAAATCATACTTGCATTGATCCGTGAATTATCCAAAGGGAACAAAACCGCTAACCAGTACCCACAAAAAATAGAACATGACTAGCCCTCCAACGGCCCTCTTATGCGCCCCTCCCAGGTCACTTCCCTCTCTCTCCCAAGGGGAACCAATATTCTAACTTCTGAATTTGTATTTCTTGTCTTTGAACTTTATTTAAATGGAGTCATACAGAGTGTCTTCTTTGGTGTCTGGCTTCTTTCATTTTGCTTGTAAGATTCATCAATATTCTTGAATGTGGTTGTAGTTAATTTTTATTTCTGTATAGTATTCCACTATAAAACATATAACCCATTTTATTTATCCATTCCACTACTGATGCAGAATGGGTTGTCTACAATTTGATGATATGCCAAAAAATGCTGCTCTGGACATCTTGTACATCTTTTGGTGAACATATGAACATATCTGTGTTGGGTATATACCTAAGCGTGGAATTGTTGGGTCATGGAGTATGTGTACGTCCACCTTTAGGAGATACTATCAAACAGTATCAAAGCGGATTAAACAGTTTGCACTCCCAGCTGTGTATAAAAGTTCCAGTTTCTCCGCATCTCCACCAACCCTTGGTGCCGTCAGAGGTTTGATTTTAACCGTGGTGGTGTATGTGTAGTGGTAGTTCATTGTGGTTTTAATTTGCATTTTCCTCCTGAGTAATTACGTGGAGCCCTTTTCCATTTCATTGTTCCCATTTGGTTATCTTTTTTTTGAAGTGCCTAGTGAAATCTCCCCTTTTATTCTCGTGGATTGTCTGTAATATTTTTATAAATTTATGCCAGTTAGTCAAATATCCTATATGAGAGTCTTGTGTCAGATAAATACATGGCAAGTGTTTATCCCCTTTGTGCCTGCCCTTTTTCCTCTCTTAAAAGTTTCTTTTCACTGACAGTTCTCATTTTTAATAATTTCCTGTTTATCTTTTGGTTCCTTATGTTTACTGTTCTTTGTGTTCTGCGAAATCTTTGGCTGCCCCAAGATCTTGAAACTGTTTTTCTAAGGTACTTACTAGAGAAGTTGTTGTAGAAACCCCCATTTAGATTTAAAATCCACCTGGAATTGATTTTTGTTGGTACAGCCGGTATGGAAAACAGTGTTTTCTCAAAGATTAAAGATCAGAGTTTTCTCAAAAGATTACAAATGGAACTCTCATATGATGCAGCAATCCCACTACGGGGTATAGTTCCAAAGGAAATGAAATCAGTATCTTCAAGTGATATCTGCCCTCCCATATTCACTGCAGCACTTGTCACAATGTTACCGAACCAAAATGAGTTCCCTATTTGGTGAGTTGAAATCAAAGCCTTTACTAGAAGTTGTTCTCACACAAAGTACAATTCATTTGCCGCAAATAAGGGGACCATAGGGAATCACTTCCATAGCTGTGGCTCTCTCAGCAAGGGAAAACAAGTGCCTTTTATTTTTGGTAGGGAATAAATATTCAAAAGGAAAGTTTCGTCCTCACGTATAGAGGTGGGTATAAGCCAGCCCAGGCGTAGTTTGAAAACGTGCTTTTCCCTACCTTTCATGTTATGCTAATAAGGCTTAAGCTCCTCCTGGGGTGGAGATCTTAACATTAAAATGAAGCAAAAGTAACTTTGGAGACTTCTTGGCCCATCTGTGCAGGCGTTGCTTTTGCAGTGCAGTTTGGACTGGTTCAGGGTGGTTGGTGATTGCGTCTCTTAACGTAACAGAGAAACAACTTTGAGAAAGAGTTAAGGGCCCGGCCTGGTGGCGTAGTGGTTGGGTTTGGGCGCACCGCTTCAACAGCCTGTGGTTCGCAGGTTCGGATCCCTGGTGCCGACCTATGCACCGCTCATCAAGCCATGCCATGACAGGCGTCCCGCATATCAAACGGAGGAAGATGGGCACAGATGTTAGCTCAAGGCAAATCTTCCTCAGCATAAAGAGGAAGATTGGCAACAGATGCTAGGTCAGGGCTAATTTCCTCACCAAAACAACAAAAAAGAAACAGTTAAGTGCTTTCGAAATTGCCTTTGAATTACTCGGGGCAGTTAGTTGGTGACAACAATAGCCAAGATATGGACACAACTTAAGTGTCTGTTGATGGATGATTGGATTAAGAAACATTACATGTGTCTACAATTAAATATTATCCAGCTTTCAATATGAGAGAAATCCTGCCTTTTCTGACAACACAGTTGAACCTGGAGGACATTATGCTAAGCATAATAAGCCAGACACTGAAAGACAATCACTACATGATCTCATTTACACGTGGAATCTAAAAACGTCAAACTCGTGGAAACAGAGAGTGGAATGTGCCTACAAGGGATGGAGGTTGGTGGGTGCGAGGGGAATGAGAGATGTTGGTCAAAGGGTACAAACTTTCAGTTATAACATGAGGATGTTTTCAAGATCTAATATAGAACGAGGTGACCAGAGTTAATAATAATGCATTGTATACACAAGAGAATTGATCTTAAGAGTTCTTAGCATTAAAAGAAGGGGGAGTTATTACAGGAGGTGACGGAACTCTTCATTAGCTTGATTGTGGTATTCATTTCACAATGTGCACATACATGAAATCATCACATTGTACACCTTCAATATATACAACTTTTCTTTGTTAATCGTACCTCAATACAGCTGGAAAATATTTGTGCTGACTTCAGAAAATGCTTACGAATTAATGTGAATGAGGAAAACAAGAAGTGAAAGCACAAATGCAGCAGGGCCTGGGAGAAAATTTGCCAAATGTTACCCGTGGGTGATACTGGCCTAGAGCAAGTTGACTCGAGGGAAGCCGTGTTGTAACTTAGAGTAACGTCTGACTAGCTCACTCAAGCTCTGTGTGTTTTACCTTGCACTTAGCCTAGCAGATAAACAGGTCTGGGAAATAATCCTGGCTGACACACGTACATCCCAAGAGTGATCGATGATTACTTTATTCTTTTGAGTTTCTTAGGAACATGACGACCTCCTCAGGAAGATCGTCTATGCCGGCATCCATCATCGATGACAACTGAAAGACCTGGTGTGATGTCTCCAGTCTCCGATGCCAGATGGTCAATGTTCCTGAGCCCCCTTCACAGCCCACTAGTCCCTACAGAACTGCCTCAGATTATGTGCTTGTTTAAGATGGTCTCTGGGACATGAGTCCATCATCTTCCGATTTTGCTAGCTAATCGAGTAAATCCCTTTCCTCACCACCGACTCATCTTGTGATTGATTGGCTTCAAGGTTGCAGCAAGCAGAAGGAGCCTTTGCTCGGTTACACGGGCAGGGATTAGCAGCGATTATTAATTTCTTCTTTACACCTTTCTCAATTTCTCACATTTTTTAAAAGCACATTCACTTCACCAGGAGAAAACCAGCAGCAATTGTGAGTCACAACAAAAGGTGGAGAGATGAGATTGTGCACCCCTATCCCTCCTGGCCCCAGGAGGGCTGGAGGGAGAACAGTGGGCAGTGCAGGCAGCCCTGACCCTGCTTGGCCCAGGTTCTCCTTCCCCAGAGCCTTTCAGGTGTCCACCAGGCCCCACCAGTGTGGCTGCAGAGCTCCTGCTGCAGGTGGCCCCCATCAGGGTGAAGCCCAGCTGAGTGGTGGCCTCTGACTGACCAGCAGGACCTAGTTTGTGATCTTGGTCACAGGTGGGCAGGACCGAGGAGGGTTGGTAGCTCAGTTGGAGAGTGGTGGTGGGAGGCTGGACAGGGGCTAGGGCAAAGAAGAGCAGGGGCCTGGGAGGGAGTCCCAGCAAATTAACCAAGGGTTGACACGGGGCGGGGCTATGTCTGAGAGATGCTAAGGAGCACAGTGGGGTCAGTGGGGCTCAAGGAAGCTTCCCAGGGCTGCCCTTGACAAGAGTCTCCCTCAAGGTCACACAAGGCCCCTGACCCTGTGGCCTTCAACCCAGCTCCAAGGCCAAGGGGATCCTTCCTTACAGAAGGTGAAAGGACCAGAGCACTCTGGGGCTCTAAGTGTTTCAAAGTCTTTGTTAATATGCTCCAAGTGCAGAGTGCCCATGCCTTCAGGGACCAGCCACCTGTGCTGATTAGGAGCACCTTCTTTATCCCCAGTGACTAAGCGAGGTCAGAGCTAGAATGTCCTTCCCCAGTTTTCCCAGGGGTTCTTACCTGGGCACCCTGGGTGTGGGTTGGGGGTGGCGACAATTCTTCAGTCTGTGGCATGTTCTGCCTCCTTAAATGACAGTGGTCTCCCCCGTTCGCTGGCACAGCCCAAAGAGCCTCCACACATTTCCCAAAACCCGGGAGACACGGTGCCGCCCAGGGCAGTGTGAGAACCCGGCCAAGCTCAGCAGGTAGAAACTCCAGGAACACTTTTCCTGACCGTCAGTTCCACACCAGGTGTACTTGCTAGCTGAAGGAGGGCATTGGTGACACTTTTTGCACCTCCAATTCCCCATATGACATGGGGACAATGCTGCTCCCAGGGTGGGGATTCTGTGCCGTTGAATGAGATCAGTGCATGTGGAGCAGGCAGTGCAGCGGTAGTTGTCAAGGTGAGTAGAATCAACGCAGGGAGGGCAGATATGGAGACACGACTGCACCTGCTCCCCCAACACTCCTAAGGATAAAATGTGGTAAAATTCATGCCTTCCCACTCATCTAAAATACCAGCGCCCACCTTGAGCCCCTATCCTGTCCTCCCCACAGCCCTGTGAACTCTACTCTGGGCCATTCATGGGACCAGGGATTTCTGGGACTCAGGGCCAAGGTTTTCCCGGAGATTTCTCATCTGGGTGGTGGTTAGGGAGGTCCCCAGTCCCTTCTGCTCTGTGCTTGGTGCAGGACACCTGGGGTAGCCCTGAGCTGGACCATCAGTGATCTGAGGCTGTTCTCCTTCACTCTGCTGGGCTGACAAGGGGACTTACATCTGGCAAGCTCAGCCATCTGCGCAGGGGTGGAAATCCCACATCAGCAAAATGCCAGGGCTGCCAGTGCCATTCTCTGCTTCATGCCTCAGCTCTCCTGGGCACCGCCATCTTGCATGACCTTTGCCCTCACTCCCCAGTGGAAGGGCCCATGGCCACGTTTCCTACTGGCTGAAGGCAAAGGCAGTGAGGGCAGCCAATGGCTCAGGGAGGCCTGAGGAGTGTGTCCTGTTGGTGTTGAGCATCTCTGGGCCCTGGCTGGACAGACACGTACACGGGACGACAATGGTGTTCCTGGGCCAGGCTGCCGAGAGGCGGGGTGGGTCAGTGACTGGAGCCCCCACCTGGGCTCCCGGGTGTGTCTTTGCCTCTGTGCTTCTCCCTGTGAGGAAAGCTCAGACCCTCTGCAAAACACTCACGCCTCGCCCATCCCTACACCATCCCTGTACATTCCAGAGTGGTGAGAGCTCAAGGAGGAGAGAGTGAGGGATGAGGGAGCCCTGACCACCCCTTGTCCCTCACCCCCAATTAGAAAAATGTGCTCTGGCTCAACCGTCAGCATGGCCTCCCCTGGTTCCCAAGAAACCCCTTTCTCCCTCAGCCCCCAAAGCTAATCCATTAGAGACATGCAGTGCCACCTCTGCACCTCCTTACTCCACGGGGGTCTCCAAAGCCACCAAGCAGGTGTTGCCCATGCCACTGCCCTCAGCCCAGGGCACACATCTGAGCTGGAGAGGCATGTAGAACTCTCCTCCCCAAGATTCAGGGGGTCCAGAGCCCCTCAAGAACCAGCATTCTCCCCCTCCCACCAACTCCAGGGCACAGGCCCCTTGAGGAGAAGGAGGGAGCCTGGTGACCCAGAGCTGCCCACTGTGGTCTCCCACACCAGGCAACACTGCCTCGGGGACCAGTGTAGTGTCCAGAAGAATACGACTGGTCTTGTGGGGCTTGTCCCCTCTGAGAGGACAGAGGAGGCCATGGAGGTCAGAAGAGAAGGCTCTGGGGAGATAGGAAGGGCCAGGATCCCACCCCAAGCCAGGGCACCATTTGCCTGATAATCAAAGATGAACCGGCTCACCCACCTGGCAGCATTTCCCTGGAAGAACTTTAGGAGTCCCACGACCACCCTGGGCCGCCTATCTGAGCCTCTGGATCTGGAGGTGGGGACAACTAGGGCCCTTGCCAGCCCCAGCAAAGAGAGGAGCCTTGCGGAGAACCCACATGAGAGCAGACCACTACAGCCCTGTGACTGAGGAATTTCTGATGCCACTCTCTGAGTGGACACTGGGCAGGGGTAGGAAGAAAATACCCCCAATATATCTGTGCCTACTGTATGCCAGGGCAGGGAGCAGCCAGTCACTGCTGTCACCTACATGGAGAAATGAAGTAGGTGTGGCTTCGTGAGTGGAACCTGGGGGAGGATGATGGAGTCTCCCAGCAATGGAAAGACATGAGCTTTGGCCTTTCAGGTTCCTGGATACTGTGCTGAGGGAGGGGCAGCAGCCCTCCATTCACAGAGGCCTCCTGGGAGGGGAGAAACCAGGGTGGTGGACCATGGTCAGCCCAGCAGAGGGCAGGCTTGGGAAGAGTGGCGGGGCTGTCCTGAGGGGAGTGGAGCCCCGCTGAAGGAGAGACCTCTTCCTACCTCTCAGAGCTCATCTGGTTCTTTTCTTTCTTTCATTTTCAAATTAGAGGCAGCAAAAGGACAAGCTTAACTGTCTCTCATTCCCTTTCCATACCTTCAGCTTTGATGTCCACCCCTCTTATGACGCCTGCTCTCTTGGGAAGGTAAAGGCAGGAGCTGGTGGCTGAGGCAGCCTCTGGCCTTGAGGCAGGCGGCACCAGGAGTGGCTGGAGTGGAGGTAGGAGCCTGCGGCCCGGCCCCTGGCGTCTGTGGGCAGCCTGGTGATGAGGGAGTTTGTGGCTCTTGCTTCAAGAAGGTGGGAGGCTGAGAGAGCCAGGAGTGCAGGTGGCCCCTGCCCTCGGGTCAGGACAGTGTTCTGTGGACAGCCACACGTGTGTTAACACACACATGTTAGGTGTGAACATGTGCCGTGTCATCCACATTAGTGTCTGTGTGAGCACACGTGTGCAGAGCCCAAATCCTAGCTGAGGGACTGACTCATCCCGTATTTTGAGGCCTCGGTAGCATTCTTACCAGGGGGCCACATGTGGAGTTGATGGTGGTGTGGCAGGCCTTGCATGCAGGACTGCCTCAGCCCACTTGACTGTGTAAATCTGCTCTGTGGAGGGGCCAGAGGTGTCCCCAGCAGGGGCTCTGCTGTGCAGCGCGAGGCCTGGCAGTCCATGCAGCCCAAAGGGGCAAGACCTGCTGAGCCGGCTCTTCAGAAGCATCCAGTCCTGAGGATACTGTTCACAGGGAGAGGTTTTGGGTGCTGGTGCCCCCTCGCCTACTGGGGCTCATCCCTGAAGAGGGTCCAGCAAGTTGGAGAAGGGGTGGGAAGTGGGTTTGAAAAATAGGCCAAATTCATGTCCCAAGTCACAGGCCAAGCCCAGTGAATGTCCCTGTCCCCTGCCTCAGTTTAGCTATTCAGAAAATGGTCCAGGGAAGAACTGAGCAGGGTTGGCTCCAAAACTGGGGTCAGACGGTAACAAACAAAAGATCCTGCTCTATGCCAAGATCATTTCTGTTACCCTGAGATGGGGTGAGGGGATGTTGGGGGTATACTGGGATTCTGCGGAGCCTTACCCTGCCCAGGACCTCATCTTCGGGGGTCTAGCCCTCACCTGGCCTTCCCTAGGTCTCCAGCAGTAGCAGTGGCACTTACATCTGTCCCAAGGTCTGGAGAGGGGAGAACTGGGCAACCTTACACCCTGGTGGGGAACCTCACGCTTTCTTTCTTTCTTGAAGAAACATGAAACCCTCAAGATTCATGTACTATGTGATGGAGAGAAAAAATACCAACTGTTTCTCCAAAAAGACAATGTATTTTGTACTTTGTAAAGTATTAATTAAAACGGAGAAAAATATCATGTTGGCTGAGGGCGTCTGATTTTGTGCTGCTCCAGGGCCACATCTCATCTCTTTCCTTCTCCATTTCATGGTCAAGGAACATGGCCAGGGGCTTGGAGGAAGGCAGAACAACCTTCCCATCCACACCCAGCATCTGAGAGAGGGCACATCCCCAGAGCGAGAGGGGCTGTATTAGTTACCTGATGCAGGGTAACAAGTTGCCCCAAATGCAATGGATTAAATTGATTGTTTACGTGTCACCGTTTCTGTGGGTTAGGAATTCAGGAGCAGTTTGAGCAGCTGGCTCAGGGTCCCTCAGGATGCTGCGATCATCTGAAGTCCTGGCTGGGACTGCAGGATCTACTTCCCAGGTGGTTTATTCACAGGGCTGGCAAGTTGGGCTCAGCTGTTGGCAGGGAGCCTCTTCCTCTCCACGTGGGTCTCCCCATGGGGCTGCTTGAGTGTCCTCACAATACGGTGCCCGGATTCCCACAGGGCAAGGGATTCAAGGGCCAGTACAGGAGCCAAAATGGTTTTATGGCCCCGAACCTCAGAATTCACACCCCTCTGCCTCCACCATACTCTGTCACCATACAGCCCTGCTCTGATTTGACACAGGAGGAGAACACACAAGGGTGTGAAACCAAGAGGCCAAGGTCACTGCTGCCATCTTGGAGACTGTCTACTGTGCCCACCATTCCTCCTAAACCTCTGGCAGAGGTGGCCCTGGGGGTTAGGGGGCTTGCGGAGCAGGACAGGGCCTTGCTGGTGGCAGGGGGAGGATCAGGGGCTGGATCCCGGGCCACAGGGCTTCTGGCACAAGCCTGGAGCCCTGCTGTGGATGTCACACCCCCAGGAAGGTCCTTGGTGCTAGAAGCCCAGGAGCTGATGCCTCCCGACAAGATACCCTAGGGGCACGAGGGAGGGCTCCATGCCCAGCGTCCCTAACACAGGGCTCTGGCATTTGGTTCCTGCCCTTTTAGCAGGCAGGCACTTGGGATGCCCAGGCAGGACAGAGGTCTTGGACCTTGGACACCCTTCACTGCCCCTCTCTGACATTTTCCATGGAAGGCTGGTGTGAGCAGGGCAGCGCTGAAGACCTGAGCCTGCACTGAACCCCACCAACCTCCATCCTCACCCGCCTTACCCCTGCCCGCAGGAAAAGCAGACCTGGTGATTGAAGGGAGTGACAATGGCTCTGAAGCTTTCTCACCACCCTGAGTCCAAGAAAGTTCTGGATGCTGTGAATGCTTTCCTTTCTGGGGTCTTCAGACTATGTCCCCCTCATTCCTTCAGAGACCCCATTGGAGCTAGGACATCCACGGGGACTCTTGATGTCCCCCAAAATCTCAAAAGTTACAAAGGCCTCCAGAGCCCAACCTCCCTTTCCCGCCGCTCATTCACAGTCACTGTCACTCAGGTGGTGCTGGACCTTGTGCCAGGTGCTGGGGACCCCGAGGAACCTGCTGTGGCCCCTGCACCTGAGTCTCTCTAGGAGGTGAGAAGACAGGGAAAGGATCTATTCCAGGGAGTGCAGGGCCAGGCTAGACCACAAGGGTGTGCTGTGCCCAGGGGGAGGGAATGACCACTGTCCAGCAGCAGGGGGCAGACCAAGAAGCCAGGACGTTAGGGTTGAACTTGGTAAGATGGGGACCCAGCAGAGGGAGGAGCAAAGTCATAGAGGGCCAGAGGGAACCTTGGCTGGAATGGAGGAGTGCGGAGGGGGAGGCAGGAGTGGATGGGGCAGGTAGGGGATGAGGCTGAAATGCAAGGTGGGTGCTCGGGTCCGCCAGGGGCCTCACCCTCCTACAGGCCATGGGGAGCCACTGAGGACTTCCACGCAGGGGACCAAACTTAGCATCTGAGTGGTGATCTGGGTTATGAAGAGGTCTGATAGGAGGAGGAAAGGGGGACTGCCAGGGTCCTGGCCTCAGTTCTCAGGAGGGGTCCCTGGTGGTTCAAGTGTCTTCTTTGTGCAGATTTGGGGTGGTGGGGGCAGTGGCGCATGCAGGGGACCAGCAGATATCCAGCCAACCCTCAGAATCATGAATTTGCCCCACGCTCAACCAGGGTATAATTGCTCCTGGAGCAGCTCTGGCTGGTTCTTGGCAGGTTCTGACTGCAGCTCACATTCAGATCCCTGGGGGGGGTTACCCATGCCAGGACTCCACCCCCAAGAATCTGATTCAGTTTCTCTTCGATGAAATATCGGTTTAAAACCTCCCCCACCCTCTTTCAAAAGGTAACATAAAGAACTCAGCCACAGGAGGAAAGAGCAGCTTCTGTGGTCACATGGTCCCCCTGGTTTTATCATGTGACGTTCCTCTGAGGTGGCAGGGGGCTCATGATGGTGAAAACGAGCTCTCCAAAGGGAATGCGTGGGATGGGATCGTGGGGGTGGTTGCACCACATAGACAATACGCTAAAACCACTGAATTGTACACTTTAAAATGGTCTTACATCATGTGACTCACATGTCAATGTTTTAAAAATATCGATGTGGTAGAAAAAGCAACAGGAATGGATGCTGGGCGTGAAGGATGGCCAAGAAAGAATGTGAGTTATTCTGACAATCTTGAGGGTTACAGGAAGTCCCTATCAACATGGTGGAGGCAGCACAGAGAAGGAGGAAGAGGACGGAGGCAAGAATCCGGAGCTCCCACCTCGCAAAGGTTGATGGGGGAGCATCTCATTTGAGCTGTTTTTCCAGGAGCTCTGGACCTGAGCTGATCCAGCGGGAAGCTGTGCAGCGTCAGCGAGACCCAGGCCCATCTCCCACCCTGATGAGCATGGGGCACCGGGAGGGTCCTGATGTCCAGGGAGAACCTCGGAGAAGCAGGCAGAGCCTCTGAGGAGCCTGTAGGTAATAGCCCGAGGTGTCTTCAGGGAAATCAATACTCGGTGTCTTGGACTCAGGGTCACTGAGCATGTCATGAATTACGTGGTAAAAGTGTCCAAACTTAAAAAATTAAATGAAGGCACCAGTGATCCCACTCCTTATGTATACACTCGAGAACACTGAGATCACGTTCACACAGACACTTGTATGCGAATGATCCAAAAAATAAAATGCTGGGCCAAGTAAAACTCATACATGAAGTTCTCGCATTATTCATAATAGCCAAAATGTGGAACCAGCCAAATGTCCACCAAATGTTGAATACGGTACATCAAAACAATCAATCAGTAACCTCCCAGATGATTCTATCATACAGGCAAGGTTGAGAAGATCAGGGGGAGGGGTTGAATCTGCCCAAAGGAATCCCCTCATGAACACGGCCTCCTTCGGCTGCTCTGGGGGCAGGCGGCCTCATCTTGATTTCCTAGTTTGAGGCCAGACTCATGAGAGGCAGCCAGCCCCGAGATGCGCCAGCTGGAATGAATGCATGCTTCTCACCACCGCATCCCCAGCACCTGGCAGCTCCTGGCGTACAGTCGGTCAGGAACAGGGACTTTATCAGGCCTTTGCTTCATCTTCAGTGGTCTCTCGCTGTAATGAAGGTGGATGACTGCACCTGAGGAACAGCTTCGGGTCACAAGCCTGAGCCTGTTCACTTTCCATCTCTGAGGGTAGATGCACACATGGCATTTTTCTGATGGGCATAGATTCCTGTTCTCTTCTCTGGCAATTCAGCTGGCACCACCCTACCAGAGCGACAGCAAGACCAAGTCTCTCTGCTCCTCATGGGCAGCTCCCCCACCAGCTACATCCCACCTGTTTGCCTCCCTAGCAAGGCAATGGACTCCTGGTTTGAGAAGGTGACCACAATCTCTGGATTATTCCTTTTAAACTTGACTGCTCAGCATGCCCTCAGTGTGGCCCCTGAGAAAAGCACAGCGAGAGGGACTCCAAGCACTGTCTCCAGCTCAAGCTGAATCTGGGCTGCTCCGTGTGAAATATCAAGGTTTGTGTGGAAGAAAGGCTGGGTTTCTTGGTCGCCACAGCATGAGCGTCTGAGGGTAGCTGGGTAATGCACCCTGGGAGAGAGAAAGGCAAGTGTGGGATCCTTTGGGGAGGGGATACATTCCTGGGGCTCAACCATGGGGCAGGACAGGCCCCAGGACAATGGCTGCCACACAGATCCACCCCAGTGCTGAGGCCGCCAAGGCCATCTGAAGTGGTCTGTGGGAACGTCAGGCTGCACGGTAGGCCGAGGCACCTGAGCAGCTCCCATGCAGCCCCTGCGGAGAGAATGACCCTCAGAAGGTGTGAGTAACTCTGCTGCTGGTCAGGAGGTGCTGGGACTTGAGCGTAATCTGCGAGAGAACAGTGTGGATCTTCAGAAATGCAGCCTGAGTGTCTACCCTGTGCCAGGTGCTCAACGAGACTGTCACCTGCTGTGCCAAGTCAGAGCACTCTTCCTGCAGCGTGGTTCTCAGCGTCTGACTGTCACATGAACACAGTGAGTGCACAGTAGGTGTTTCCTGACCTCCTGAAAATGTGAGCCAACCACATATTCAAGAAACAAACGTGGTCAGGACAGGACTCTCCTGAGTGAGTCAGGGGCGGACCTGACGAGAACGGCAGGCCAAGTGTCTTTTATTCACTGATGTCAGGGTCTGTGTGCTAGCAAGAGCCCCTTCTCCAGAAGTCATCATGGAGTGGCAGCCTGCACGTCCGGCGGGGCCTCAGGGGATGGAAGACAGAGACCCAGGCCCCTGGCAACGACCGTCCACTGAGGGAGACAGTGGTGGCCACCGTGTGACAAGAGTCCCTCCACCTTCTCAGGCTGTGCCTGCCACTCGGGCTCTGCACTGGCGTCGCTTCTTCCCCAATATAGGTGGAATGACAGAGTCTGAGTGTAAGAAGACAGAACGGCCAGGTGACACGTCACAGTGGCCCGTGGTCACTGCATTCAGGGTGTCCTCACACACTTGCTGAAGTGACAGGAGCCTGGAGCCTGCCAACACTGACTTTTCACAGCAAAAAAGGATAAATCACACAACCAACGTACTGTAGAAGCTTTCTGTCCATGTGTGTCAAATGTTGGATGTGTCAGAGGCCTTGTTGCGAATTTCTCTGAAGATGAAATGTATTTGTAAAACCACTGGAGTAAAATAGTGACGATCTGGCAATGACAAAAGACTTAACATGATAATGTAATTACAAGGAAATTTGGTTATTTTATAAGCCACATTTTAAGATAACGACTAGAATTATACCAAGACATATCAGATTTTTAGGAATTTTATATAATTTTTAGAATACTGAAAACATGCTTATTTTCATCAAACCAACAAACTTAAATAAGCTTTCATTTACTAAAGATGATATCATGTTAACTTGAAAAACATTTGGGTTAGTTTCCATTACATTTAGAAACAATTTATATAAATGCTTACTTTAAGCCTGCTAATGGAGCTCTTTTAGAAATTACATCATCCAGAGGTAGAAAAATATCACATATATATAACACGTACACATAGACATACATAGATACACAGACAGACACAAGCAGAGACCTTAAATGGTTTTCGTTAAATGTTTCCTATGAATCGGGTACAATACAAAACTCACTAATTTAAAAAAGAATAGTTGGATCCAAACTGTGTTTTTGGCAGTATTAAACAACTCTATTAATTTTTAATTTAAGTTTCCCATTGACTGTTTAAGGGAATAACGTTAAGTTTCCCAGAAAATCTCTTATGATCTCATTAACTCTGAGAGAGGCTCATACTGGGCCCCTCTTTGAATGTCGATTATGGGGGTGTCTGTAAAGCAATAATTTAATAGACTTTTAGGTACCTTTTATAGCTTAATTTTTTATTAGCTTTTTGCAACCAAACTTTCAGTAGGGCTCTTTTGGAATTTTGAAGGCTTTGCTTTTAAGTGCACATCTTAAGCAATCTTATCTAATTAGATCATTCCTTCTAATGGCCAATGTAACACCCTTGAAGCTGGTGGCATTTTGGTAGGACCCTAGCCACAAATGGAGTTCAACCCATATTTCTGTCCAACCATACCTGACTGCAAATTGGGTGCAACCCGCAATTCTGTCTGACCATATTTTGGGGCGCCCAACCTGATGGTTACTAAGCCAAGCTCTCAGGACACAATACAAGCGTAGCAAGATTTTGCTGTTGTTTTAAATATTTACAACTTCTGCAACCTTTAGTTTTCGAGCAGGTGTGCTGGAAGGTGGCATGCTTAACTCTTTAGAGATTAAAGATTGCATTTAATCTGTCTGTTCCACGGTTGTCAAATCTAGTGCACAAAAAGACAAGTTTTGGAAGCTCAAAGGATCCCCAAAGGTGGCCAGTGTAATTTTAAATTATCCCAGGTTATCCTGATCCAAAGATTCAGCCAATTACAGCTATCCCCATTTGGTTAAGTACTTGCAAGTAAAGGCTCCATACATATTGTACACAGAGCCAGCCAGAGTTCCAGTGGGTGGGTGCCCATCTGGCATTGTTGGCTTTGAAAGTGTGGTTTCTCATTTTCTTTTAGTTTCATTTTAATATCAAGTCTGAACAATTTCTAAGGACAGTGTAGCTGGTCAAAACTGTGCTGCTTGTGAGTGTCACTTCCTAAAAGGTGATGAACACTCTCTCACGTGTCTTAGCTTCTCCTGTGGGCAGTCTACAACTACCGTAGGGGTGCAGAGCACTGGATGAACAATCCTTGTGTGCGGGCCCCTCGACAAGACATTAATTATTTAAAGTGAATGATGGTGACTGAGTTCCCTATGGGACTGCCGCTTGTCATGGAGATTGTCCTCAGACACTTACACCAGGTTCTCAGTCACCTGAGAACAACTTGTGGCTGGAAAGAGCAAGTGCCCCTTTTCTTCAGAACAAAACAAATTCAGTCTCTCATTTTGCTGTCAGTTTGTTCAGACTTTATCAACATGTCTCTTTTTCAATTGAAAGCCAAATTAAAGAGGTCAGCTAACCCAGTTCACTCCAAACTTCCCCCTTGGTTCCCCTTACCTAGGAAATGTCTCCCTGTTGGCTCCCCTCACCTAGGAAATGTCCCCCCCAGGTTCCTCTTACCTAGGAAGAGTACCAACACACCCTTAAGATGTTGAAGTCTTCAGACCCAAAACAGCTGGAATAACAAGTCAGGACTGTCAACTTAAATAAGGAGGTCCAGATTTCGGGATCACTCCCCAGACCACCTGAAGAGTGCAGTGAACCCGGGGGGGAGGAGGGCTAGTGGAGCTCAACGGTCCCCTGTGGTACCAGTGTTGGTTGAAAGTAGGCTCCACCTGGTCTCAGGTGGGTGTCTCAGAAGTCCCTTCGTGGTTGCCAGGAAAAGGTGCCGCAAATAATCAATAATCGTTCTGTAGCACAAAGTTTTATTTGAGCCCAATTTCATTTGAGGACTCTAGCCCGGAGCACATCTTTGCAAGGGAAGAAAGCGCTGTGAAGAAGAGTGGTTTTCAGCAGAGTTACATCCCGTTTCCAAAGACAGAGACACACATCAAGCATGACAGGTGCACATTCTCTCAAGCATTCAAGGAGATATTTTGCTATTGATGAGCACATAGCAAGTCACCATGGCCTCGGCGCTGGAGGAAATGAGGCATTCAGTCTTATCTTGAAAGGGTGCTGGCATCAAAGAAAGGGAGGAATGCTTTTTTATCTTCAAAGAGTACATTCTTTACTTTAGGGTAATGATTAAAGTACACAGACAATGCATGTCTGACAAGCCATGAGTCAGGTTTCTTTGCTTCAAATAAATTTCAGGCCAAATCAGGTTCCAACCAGAATGGTTTCCACATATACTTGAAAACATAAAATATCTTATATCGCACCTGATGACATCCCGAGGGAGTAGATGTTAGAATGACCCCCACTGCACAGATGAGGACACTGGGGAGGCCCTGAGAGGCACGTGGTTGTCCAGGGTGACATCACTGGCAAGAAGCAGGAGCGGGACTGCATTCAACACTGTGTCCTCAAAGCTGGGGCCCTGCTTGCGTTCAGACATCCCCAGAGGCTGTGGGGTGGACTCTGTTGGTGTGACTGTGTCTGGACGTGGTGTGGAGATGGAGAGTGAGCAGTCAGCAGCCCCGGGGGCCCTTAGGGAGGTCTTGTGTAAGGAGGGAGCTTAGGTAAGGTGACCCCAGGAAGTACCCTCATGGAGCCCAAGAGTACTCGGAACCCTGGTAACTAGGCACCCACATCCTAGAGACAGCCCCCAAGCCAGCTCACTTGTCTAGCACTTGTCTAGGAGGAGCAACGTGTTTAGTTGCTTCTTCTCGATGGTCAGGGGCCAGAGCCCCAGGAAAGCTCCCAAAGACCACCCGCAATGCAGATGCTGGTTCCTTTCTCATGGCCGACAATTGTGGCCGTTTAACCGGAGGGACAGAAAGGTAACACAGGGAGTCCTAGGGAAGGCCAATCCAGACCAGACCAGCACTGTGGTCCCATCTGGGCAGCCCTACATCCCCTCCCCATGTGTGTGTGTGGAAGGGCGGTTTCATGAGGGTGGACCACCGTGAGCAGGAGCAGGTCGCTGAGGTGTTAGAAGCCTGGTGGGCTTCTAACATGACCCTGGTGGGTCATGTTCACAGCCCAGGTCAAGGCCGGCTGGGTGGGATGTGGAGTGCTAGAGTGGCACCCTTCTGCCTGAGGTGTATGTCTTTCATCCGGGGTGGAATTCTGTGGAGACACAGGTATGTGCCTGATCTGGGAGAATTAGGTCCCGAGGACAGAAGCAGCACAAGGACAGCTGGGCAGCTGGCAGGGCTCGGATGCCTCTGGGTCGGCTGCCGGTCACTGCCGTTGCAGAGCTCCATACAGGAGATCAGCGAGGAGCTGGTAGAAGGGGACATCCAATCCCTCACCCCCAGGGGTGAGCAGCTGTGACACAAGACTGCATCAGCAGCTGTGGGGAGAACGTCTGCACTGACTGTTGGACAAGCCTCAGAGCTACCTCAGTACCCATCATCCATCCCGGACAACTATCATTACCACCAACTCCTGCAGGAAACCAGGAGGCAGCTGCGGCCCCAGCGTCCGTGCAGGGAGAGCCATCCCCTGCACAGGCTCCAGCAGGAGACCAGGAGGCAGCTGAGGCCCCAGCCACCGTGCAGGGAGAGCCATCCCCTGCACAGGCTCCAGCAGGAGACCAGGAGGCAGCTGAGGCTCCAGCCACCGTGCAGGGAGAACCATCCCATGCACGGGCTCCGGCAGAAGACCAGGAGGCAACTGAGGCCCCACCATGCAAGCAGGGAGACACATCCCCTGAAGAGGGTCCTGCAGGAGACCAAGAGGCACCTGAAGCCAAACCATCTGGCCTGGGAGAGCTGGCTCTGCAATGTCTCTCATCAGCAGCTCCTGTACCACCCATTCAAACTGCTCCCTCACCAGAAATTTCCTTCCCTACCCTCATTAATGTGTTTGTTTCCTTCTTAGTTGCTCTTTTTGATTTTTCTTTATTGTTTAGTTCTTAATAATTATTTAAATTAAATGTTTCGATTTTTTAAAATTTATGTTTTCTCATTTTAAATTGTACACTTTATGAGCATTAAGGACATTCACATTGCTGTGCATCCATCACCGCTATCTGGGCTCAGACAATTTCACACTCCAAAAGGAAATCCTGTTCTAAAAGCACTCACTCCCCGTTTATTCCTCAGGCCCTGGCCCGCTCTAATCTGTTTTCTGTCACTGTTTTTTGTTAAATCTATTCTGGTTGTTTCCTATAAGTGGAATCATGCCATAACTGGCCATTTGTGTCTGCCTTCTTATTTTCACAGGGCCTGATAGGTTTTCCTTTTCTGTTTTTATTTGAAATAGAATTTCTCTAATTTGATAGGAAAATCCCAGGTGGATTCTAGATTTGATGTATCAAATAAAGCCCTTTCGGTAAATATGTGCATAATCTTGGGGTACAGACTGCTGTTCTAAGTGGGACACCAGAGCCAGAAGCCAGGCATGAAACGCCTGTGGCCAAAACAAAAACAAGACAAGGGTAAAAAGCTGGAAAGGCAAACCACAAACCGGAAAGCATTCCTCATAACCCAAGGCCAGGGAAAGGCTACACATCCCTCGCTTCCAAAAAATGCTTGAAATTCAGTATTTTAAAAAGAGATAAAGAGCAAACACACTCAACGCCAATGAGAGGTGATACACAGGGGCAGCATGTGTCAGAGACGCTCGAGCTCCACGAGGGGGACACGCGCACATGGAGACACTGTGGAGAGGGCACTGGGCCCCATCAGATGGGCAGGGTTCCAGTGTGGTGACAACCAGCCCTGGTGACAATGTGAGGAAGCAGAGGCCCCAGCAGACTCCTAGAGACAAGTGTGAAAGGACACTCCTCTCTGGAGACCAGCCTGCAGGACCCATCACAGCCCCCAGGGGCACGCCTGTGTTGGCGGTGCTGATCCCAGGACTTCATCCCACAGAAAGTCTGTACAGTGTGTGCACGTGTGTGCACATGCGTGCGTATGTGTGTGTGCGCTTGTGGGTGTCAGGAACGGAGCATTCCAGGGTGTGTGCTCTTCTAGAGCCTGATTTGTCCAGGCATGGCCACCGCCAGGCAATCCTATTCCACTTGGTATTTTCTCTGTCCTGGCATCAGAATTTATGAAGACCCCCTGCTTGGACCAGGGGCCATTTCCAGTTTTTCACTCTCTGAATCGTGCTGAAGGGAACACCTGCAACCACAAATCTCTGTTTAGGACAGAATCCATGACGTGGAGTTTCTGGGTCAAAATGTATACTATTTTTAATGAACTGGCCCCAGTTTCCAACACCAGAGGGCTCTTTGTCAGCTTTGAGCCTTCTTTGGGAAAGCAGGGCCACAGAGACCCCGGGGCTGGGACCTCATGGAGTGAGGGAGGACGAGGAGCTGGCAGTGGATGTGATCACGGTACTTGGGAGTGAGCTCTCTGGCAGAAAATGTCCCACCCCTCAGCCCAACACCTGGCCCCACCCATCGTGGTGATGTCATGGGCTAGTCCTCTCGCTGGTGCTAGAGCTGGTGCTGGAGCTTGCTTTAGCTCAAAACATGGCTCTGATTCTAGAACTGGAGCTGAAGCTGGAGCTGGTTCAATCTCAGCAGCTCATGCGAGAGCCTGTGTTAGAGTTGCGCTATCTCTATAGCCGCCAGTATCTCTAGCTCTGGGGAAGGCACTGGAGCTGGAACTACCTCCAGAGATAATCTAGACCTGCTTCTGCAGTTTGATAAAGCTCTTGAGCTGGCTCCAACTCTTGCACTGGAGCTGGTGTAGAGTTATTGCTGTAAGTGGCTCTAACTGTGGTTCTCATTCTAGACCTGGTTCTTGTGGCTCTAGTTGTATAACCAGTCCTAGCTCTAGCTCTGTAGCTGGTGCTAAAACTGGTGGTGGATTGGTTTGTAGCTCTGGCACCGGCTCCACCTCTGGAATTGGTGTTGGGGCAGATTCTGGTACTAGAGCAGCACAGGCTCCGGCTGGGGGGTTGGTGATAGAGATGCCTCCATCTCTGAAATCGGTGGTAGAGCTGGTAGCACAGCATGATCTAGTTCTGATGTTGGTGCTAGAGCTGTTGCCAGAGCTGGTTCTTTCTCTTGAGCTGGCATTGGCTCTAAGTCTGCTACTGGTACCCAAGCCAGCTCTTGCTCCAGCACTTGTGGGAGATCTAGCTCTGCAGCTGGTACTAGATCTGTTGCTGGAGCAGGCTCTGCCTCTGAACTTGGTGCTGACTCTAGCTCTCGAGCTGGTGCCAGAAATGGCTCTAACTCTGGAGCCAGTGTTAGAGCTGATGCTGGAGCTCGCTCTTCCTTGGAACCTGGCACTGACTGTAAACTAGCTTCAACCTGGTTCTCACTCTAAAGTGAGCACTAGAACCATCACTGGGACTGGCACAGGAGTTGGTGATAGAGCTGCCTCTATCTCCAGCGTTGATGCTACAGCTAGTGTTCAAGCCAGCTCTAGCTCATGAGAGAACCCCGGCCCTGACCTGCAACTAGCACTGGAGCTGAAGGTGGAGCTTGCTCTATCTCAGGAGTTTGTGCAACTGTGGGAGCTGAGGTTAGCTCTAGCTATGGAGCTGGCCCCAACTCTGGTGCTAGAGCTGTTGGTAGAGCTGGTGTTGGGGCTAGCTCTGGCTATAGACCTATCACTGGCTCTAGTTCTGGAGCTTGTAATAGAACTGGTTCGTGCAGTGGCTTGGGTGTTGAAGCTGGTCCTGAAAATGGCTCTGAGTCAGGATTCTAGCTAGAGCTGGCTCCAGAGAACACTCAAGCTCTTGAGCTGCTGCTGGAGCTGGTGTTGGACCTGGCCCCAGCTTTTGACCGTTTTCTGGAGTTGGCACTAGCTCTGTGGCTGGTACTACATCTAGCTCTTGGACATGGGCAAGAAATGGCTCGAACTTCAGATTTGGTACTAGAGCTAGTGTGATGTCTGACACTGAAGGCGGTGCTAGCTGTGGAGCTGGTGGTGGAGCTGGCACTAGCTCTGAAGCTTGTTTTAGAGCGGACTCTGGTGCTTCGAGAGGACAAATGTTCAGCAACATGACTGCCTTTCCACGTGCCTTTCCAAAAACAGAAAACGCCCCGCTGCCCTCCAGAGAAGCCCCAGCCCAAGGATCCAAGAAGCCTTCCAGGAAGCCTTCCCAGACTGTAGACAGTGTGCATGTATCAAATAAATTTTTTTCTTCTGTTCCTTATCTTCTTATCACAGAACATCATATGTAACTAGATGTATCAATAACAGTTAACTTCACATGATAGTATTTAAGTCATAGGATATCAAGGAAAGGAGTGCACATCACCCAAGAACTTTGTATCCTCCTTGGGGAGAGTATTTGTGTTTTGAGTTGTCCACAGGAGAGGGGTACCATGTTAGAGGGAAGAATGACTTTCTTCCTGTCCTTATTTGGAGATTAAATGCGGCTAAAGGAGATGTGAGTGGGCGCCAAGTTGAGGGAGCGTGGGCTCTGATGGTTAGTCTTGTGTGTCAACCCGACCAGGCCATAGTATGCAGCTGTTTAATCAAACTGGATATTTAATCGTGTCTTGCTGTGAAGGCATTCTGTAGATGTGGTTAACACGTACAATTAGTTGACCTCAAGAAAAAGAGATTACTGTCAATAATTTGGGTGGGCCTCATCAGCTGAGGGCCTTCAGAGCAAACACTGAGGTTTCCCAAAGAAGAAAATCTGCCTCGAGACTCCAGCATCTAGACACCTGCCTGACTTTCTAGTCTGCAAGCCTGGTCTACAGATTTTGGACTTGCCAGCCCTCATGAGCACATGAGCCAATATATTAGAATCAGTCTCTCTCTCTCTACACATACATATACACACATCTGTGTGTGTGTGTGTGTGTGTGTGTGTGTGTGTATGTGTGCACGTGCATATGTATCCTGTTGGTTGTTTTCTGGAGAACTCTGACAAACACAATGCTGAAATGCCTTTGTCCTTCCTTTTTCCACTTTAGAATCACTGTTCTTTAAGGGCTTCGGAAACTCAGTGCCATAGGAAGTTTGCAGACGAAGTGTCTGTCCAATCCAGACCTCGTACTGCATGTCGGGCTCTGCCGGCACTGCCTGGTAATTCTGAGAAAGCGTGGCTGACGCTTTCCTGCTGAGGACATGCAAATGACCCCAAAGGCCTCTTACTTGAAACCGGGCAAAATGTGGAACAGAAATCTCACCCTCGTGAGGCCGGCCGACAACAGGGTCAGCACCCAGACTCCTGCAAGAGAAAAGTGATACACGAGGCCTCAGAAAATTAACCAGACACCATATTTTCAGAATGTGGGCTTCCATGCCAGGAAGGTCTGTAGAGAATATGTCATATTTCCTTTAACACATTTCTTGAAGAAGTCAAGTTTTTTGCCTATTTATTGTTACCTTTCAGCACACACACTTGATATATGCTCTTTCCTGCACAATCCTCTCCCTTCATGCTAAATATTTTCACTCTACAGTCAGTAAAGAGAAGAGAACACGACGGAGAACGCAATCCAGAGGGAGCCACCATCCTCGGAATCACCATGAGTATGTGAATATCTGTCGTCACCTGTTTGGAGTGGGCCCACCCCCCAGTTACACAGCAGCCAGGGCAGGGATGACGGGATCAAGAGGTCTAGACTAGTCATTCGACTGGCTTTCAGCAAGTATTTAATATGTGGGTTCTGGTTTGCCTCCAGAGAGGTTCTGTGTGTTTGTGTGAGGGAGAAAGATGGAGGAAGAGGGGAGGGAAGATGATTTCATGGTTTAAAAGCTGCTGCAAAAGCTAATATCCACTAGGTGCAGAAAAACCATATGACAAAATCCAACACCATTTCGTGATAGAAACACTCAAGAAACTAGAAACAGAAGGGAATATCTTGAGCCTCGTCCAGGGCATCTGTGAACAGTCCACAGCTCACCGACGTCATAGTCAGTGGGGAAAGACTGGAAACGCCACCCCTGAGGTCAAGAACAAGATGAGCATTGGCCACTCTTGCCAATTCTATGCTACATTTTGCTGGAAGTTTTAGCCAGGTCAATTAGGCAAGAAAATGAAGTAAAAGGTATCTAGATTGGAGGAGATGAAGTAAAATTATCTCAATTCTCAAATGATGTGACCACATATAGAGGAAATCACAGAGAATACATGGAAAAACTATTGGAACTAAGAAATGAGATTAGCAAAGCTGCTGGATACAAGATTAATTTAAAAAATCCATTGTATAGGAATATAAATTGGTGCAGCCACTATGAGAAAGAATATGCAGATTCCTCAAAAAATTAAAAATAGAACTACCATATGATCCAGCAATTCCACTTATGAATATTTATCCAAAGGAAATAAAAACACTAACACAAAAAGATATCTGCACCCCACTGTTCATTGCAGCATTTATTTACAATAGTGAAGACACGGTAAGCAACCTAAGTGTCCTTTGATGGATGAACCGGTAAAGAAATGTGGTGTAAGTATATATATATATAACGGAATCTTATTCAGCCATAAAAAGGAAAGAAATCCTGCCACTTGCAACAACATAAACGGACATTATGCTAAGTGAAATAAGTCAGACAGAGAAAGACAAATACCATATGATCTCACTTAAATGGCGAATCTAAAATTAAAAAAAAAAGCAAAAACTGAGCTAACAGATACAGGGAACAGCTTGGTGGTCGCCAGAGGCAGGGGGTGGGGGTTGGGCAAATGAATGAAGGGGTCAAAAGGTATAAACTTCCACTTAGAAAATAAATGAGTCCTGGAAATGTAACAAAAAACATGGTGACTATAGTTAGCAATAGTGTATTGTACATCTGTTAGATGCTAAGAGAACAGATTTTAAAAGTCCTGATAACAAGAAAAATATCTGTAACTATGTGAGGTGATGGATGTTAACCAGACTTATTGTGTTGATCTTTGGTAATATATACATATATAGAATCATTATGTTATATGCCTGAAACTAATATAATATCATATGTCAAGTTTTAAAATATCAATTTTATTTCTATATACTAGCAAAGGAAAATCTGACAATAAAAGTAAGAAGATATGTTAATTTACAATAGCATCCAAAACAATGAAATAATTAGAAATAAATTTATCATAAGAAGTACAAGAGTTGTACAATGAAAGATACAAAACATTATTGGAAGCAATTAATGAAGACCAAAATAAATGGAAAGACATTTCATCTTCATGTATCCGAAGACTTGATACTATTAAGGTGGCAATACTCCACAAATAGAACTAGAGATTCAGTGGAATTACAAGCAAACTCCCAGCTGCCTGTTTTTGCAGAAACTGACAAGCCAAGGCTAAAATTCATATGGAAATGCAAGGGAGCCACAAGAGCCAAAACAATCTTGAGAAAGAAGTTCAAAGATGGAGTATTCACACTTCCCAATTTCAAAAATTATTACAAAGCTACCATAATGAATACAGTGTGGTGCTGTCATAAAAAATAGACATACAGACCAATGGAATAGAATTGAGAGTCCAGAAATCAACCTACATATTTACAGTCAATTGATTTTTGATGAGTGAAAAGACAATTCAATGGGGAAAGAACAATGTTGTCCACAAATGTTATTGAAACAACTGGATTTTCACACGCAAAGAAGTTGGACTCCTTGCTTACAGTACTTACAAAAATGAACTCAAAATAGATCCAACAGCTAAATATGAGGCAAAACTATACAACTCTTACAAGAAAACACATGGGAATTGTCTTGACATGAGTACAGCCATGTTTGGCCACTCCATTGACCTATAGCCACCAGCACACAAAGAAATACAAAGCTGCTTTCTGTGTGGTGGGAACTGGCCTTTCTCCCATGGAGGGAGTTGCAAGTTGTAAGAGTTCAAGGCTCTTGGAGCGTGGTAGCACGGGATGGACTGGCCATCTGTGCCGGGCTAAGATGATAACCAAAGAAAACAATGCACGTACACAACCACTGGGCTGGGACGTTAGCCAAGGGGCTCAGTGCACGTATGCCACTGATAACTGTTTTGGGCATGGGAACACTAGATGCTTGCTCTGTAAACTCTGTAACTGCTTATATAAACTGCAGGAAGCTGAGACCTGGTGAGAGTTCCACCTGTGGAAGGGACACCTTGCCCAGGACGTGTGATCCTTGCACAGCCGCGTCGATTGACAGGGCTCTCCCGGCAGTGGGGCGTGGATGTTGTGAGTAACTGATTTGATATGAAGTAATTGATTTGATATGAAGTAATTGATTTGATATGAAGTAATTGATTTGATGTGTTCTCTTTTCGGTCAACCTGGTGTTTCTCTTTCCGGTTGATTTGTGTCATTTCTCTTCAGCCGATGTGGGTGTTTTCCCTTTCCAATCGAGCTGATGTTTTTTCCCTCTTAATATTTGACCTATTTGATCTGTTTGCAGACTGTCACCTTTACTATCCTCTATATAATAAAATATACCTTCAGTCCATTTGTTTGGAGTGGAAAGTGTCTTTTACATCTCCGATCGAATCCCCGAACCTCTCATAACAGGAATAAAACTTTTATTTTATTTATTTTTTTTTGTGAGGAGGACCAGCCCTGAGCTAACACCCAATGCCAATCCTCCTCTTTTTTGCTAAGGAAGACTGGCCCTGGGCTAACATCCATTATCTTCCTCTACTTTATGTGGGACGCCGCCACAGCATGGCTTAACAAGCGGTGCGTCGGTGCCCGCCCGGGATCCGAACCAGCGAACCCTGGGCTGCCGCAGCAGAGCACGGGCACTTAACCGCTTGCGCCACTGGGCCGGCCCTAGGAATATAACTTTTGACCTTGAGTTAGGTGATGATTTCTTAGATAGGACATCAAAAACACATGAATAAAAAATAAACAAATTGGACTTCGTCAAAATTAAAAATTTGTGTGTATCAAAAGGCAGTATCAAGAAAGTGAGAAGACAGCCTGCTGAATGGGACACAATACCAGCTCACCATATATATAACAAGCTACTTGCAAATAGAAGATAGAGTGAATGCTTACAACTCAATAATAAAGAAACTAATAACCCAATTTAAAAATGGGGAAAGGAGCTGAGCAGATATTTCTCCAAAGAAGATATACAAATGGCCAATAAAGACATGAAAAACGTTCAACACCATTATCCAGGAAGAAAATGCAATCAAAACCACAATCAATAAGTATCATTTCCCATCCACTAGGATGGTTGTAAATTAAAAATATAGATATTAAGACGTCTTGTCAAGGATAGGTAGAAACTGGGATCCTCATACATTGTTGGCAGGAATAAAGATGGAAAATAGTCTAGCAATTCTTCAAAATTTAGAGAGTTTTCATATGACCCAGCAGTTCCACTCTAGGTGTGTACCCAACAGACATGAAAACATGAAAGCTTGTACGTGAATGTTCATAGCATCATTATTATAATAGCCAAAAGGTGGAGACAACTCCAATGTCCCTCAACCGATGAATGGATCAATAAAATACAGTATATCTATGCAACGGAAAATCATTTGGCACAAAACAGAAAGAATTACCGATACACTACAATCAAGGATGAACCTTGAAAACATGACATATTAAAGGAGCTATCACAAAAGAACACACATTGTACTATTCTGTGTATATAAGAGGTCCAAAATAGACAGATCGAGAGAGAGAAAAAGTAGAGGAGTGGTTGTCTAGGGCTGTGGCGATGGGGGAAGGGGGAGTGACTGCTAATGGGTCCAGGGTTTCATTCTGAGGTGATGAAAATGTTCCACTGTTGTGGTGATGGTTGCCCAACTCTGTGACTCTACTACAAGCCATTGATTTGTACACTTTAAATGGGTGGCTTACACGGCATGTGAGCGATATCTCAATACAGCTGTTTTACGAAAATACAGAGAAAGATAATTTGTTTCAACTTGGAGATGTGTCTTGGTCCCAGGAGCAGCCGGACTAGGCACTTGCTATAACACCAAGACCCAACCCATCCAAACGATATGGGTCACAACCCCACAAAACCCACCTTCACAAAGCCCACCCCCAGGGAAATGGGGAAAGACGTCCTCAGAAGGAATGGATGGAGGGGTTGGCCACTGGAGGAGGGGGTGCAGACTTGGTCCAGCCAGCAGCATGGGCACGAGCAGCCCTAACCCTAACCTTCACACTGATGAAATTTTACCTTGAATTTACGCCTTGATCTTCCCAAGGTGAAGCACGTGCAGCTTAGAGTGTCTCTCTTGGCAGGAGGGTAGCTGGCAGAGGACAGAGAGGAAATTTTATCTTTTGATTTTCAAAGCAGCTATTCCATGTGGGAAATACATCAAAGGGGAGAAAACATGAGTGTACACGGGGATATTTTCACTACAATTCAATTGGACCAAGACACTGAGGTTTGCTTAGACAACTTGCCCAGAATAGGGCTGGAGATGGGATTTTAAAAAATAGGACTTGGAATTAATGAGTAATATTGGGAGTGATTCACTGGGTACGATATTCAGGAACTCATCAAGTTGAACAGAAATCCTCCCAAAAGACCAATGAAAGTGCCCAAGGTCAACGATGAACTCTGGCAATAGGTAAGGAGCAGGACCTGCGCAGGGAGCATGTAAAGGAGAACTTTCCATGACACACAAGGTGTGAAGGAGTCACTGGAATCATGCATCTGCGAGCTGGGCCCCTCTCATTTTTATATTTACTAGCTTATGACTGTTAAGCGGTAACAACACCATTTGTGACCCCTCCTTCATGGCTTCAGGAACATTTGGTAGCTTAAGGCATCACTCTCAGAGCTGCAAGAACTTCTGGAAACCACTTACGACCTCCACACTAGCCCTATTTTACAGATGAGGAAACTGACGCCCAGGGAGGGTTCAAGGACACACTGGGAGTGTCTCTGACTTCTGGTCCAGGGCACTCTCTCATTGGGGAGCCACGAAGAACTCTCCTCTCTATGCCAGAAATGGGCTGATCCTTAAGACATTTTCAAAGAAAGCTGCCTTTTTTTAAATTTTTAAAAATTTTTCCCCCAAAGCCCCAGCAGATAGTTGTATGTCATAGCTGCACATCCCTCTAGTTGCTGTATGTGGGACGCGGCCTCAGCATGGTCCGAGAAGCGGTGCGTCGGGCCGCGCCCGGGATCCGAACCCGAGCCGCCAGTAGCGGAGCGCGCGCACTCAAGCTCTGAGCCACGGGGCCGGCCCTATAGGATCATTTTAGTTCTTTCCCTGACACAGAAACAAAACAGGCTACTGGACAAGAGAAAACTCTAGGGCAAGTTGCCATTTTTAGTTCATCCCCACAGAGATTGGAACAAATTGACTGGAGTCCTGACCCCTCAGTCCACATAGTCGACCCACAATAAATGTATCAGCTCATCATGAATGAACATCAATGAGCCGAAACACGTTTGTCTCCTCGGCCAAGTAGCATCAACCTTCGCGACAGATGTGCTCCTGCCACCAGGTCCCGTCTCTCCCACAGGTGCCCAGACAGCGGGCGGGCACAGTGGGTGGGACGGTGCTGCCTCTGGGGACTGGGACCAGCTCTCTCACCTGCAGGCTGGCGGGGTCAGGGCCCATCTCCCTCACCGAGGCGATGGAGGTCTCCAGCTGTCCCTGCACACACGAACAAGCAGGCCTCCGTGACAAAGGCCCGGGACACAGAGCAAAGGGTTCATCGTCCCCCCGCGTGCAGCCCGGAGGCAGAACCAAAGGCGGGTCTCTCTCGGGCTCGGAGGCCAGTCTCTCCAGGAGCCGCAGCCTCTTCTGAAACCTCTCCCTGGGCGCCGGCTGTACCAAGACGCGGGGCTGGGAGTTCTGGGGAGACAGGAGTCCCCACACGCTGTCCTCCACCCCACAGCGCCCACGACCCGGCCCCACACGGGATCCAGGGCCTCTTCCAACGCCCCACCCGATGTGGGGGAAACAGAGCAGTCAGCGGAGTGGGGGCCCTCGGGACCAGCCCTGTGGCAGCTGTTGGTGTTGTGCGTGCGCGCGGAGGAGCGGGGTCACGTGCATGTGCTGTGGGTGGGCCCCGAGCGCGCGCCCGGCTGGGGACGTGAGGCCCGGCTGCCCCGCGCGGGTCCACCCGCGACCGCCCATTGGAGGAAGGCCCGTGCGCCCCGAGCGCGTCCCTACCGCCCCCACGCCGGGGAGAGCACGAGCCGCGTCCACACTGAGCTGGCTGATGCAGTTCCAAGAGCAGGCTCTCAGGCGACAGTTGGGAAACTGAGGCCAGGAGAGACAGGGACTGGTCCGGGCCCATGAGATGGGCAGAGTCTAGAGGGGAAGAAACAAAGGCTGCTCCTGTTTAGATCACACCTGCTTCTGTGTTTTCATTCACTCACCCATTCACTCATTGTTTCGTTTACTCTCTCATTCCTTCAATCACTCACTCAGTCATTCTCTCATTCATTCCTACACTCATTCATTCAGTCATTACTCATTCATTCACTCATTCGTTCATTCACTGGTTCATTTATTCAATCATTCAGCCAACATCCTCCAGTCCTTGCTGTGTACCAAGCACTGTGACTTCACCAGGGAGCACAACCTGATGTGGTCCCTGCTCACGTGGAGCTCACGTCCACTGTGTGACATAAAAGAGGGCAGTCCCTGGGGGTACCAGGGGTGATGAGCACCAGAAATCCACACCTGAAAATAGAGGCCAGTCATGCAGAGAAAAGTTCAGAGAAAACCCATGCTGGGCACTGCCGTCTTGCATGATCCTTGACCCCATGCCCCAGCAGAAGAGCTGGGGGCCACATTTCCCAACGGCTGAAGGTGAAGGTGGGTGCTAAGGGCAGCCAATGGCTCAGGGAGACCTGAGGATGATGCCCCATGGGGGCTGAGGATCTCTGGGCACTGACTGGGGAGGCAGGTGGCGCAGGAGGGAAATGGGGCTCCTGGGCCAGGCTACCAAAAGGCAGGGTGAGTGGGCACTCAGATCCACCACCTGGACTCCCGTGTGTGTCTTTGCCTCCGTGCCTCCCCCTGGTGAGAAAAGCTCAAACCCTCTACACCACCCTCGCTCCTCCCTGCCCCATCCAGAGTGGTGAGAGCTCCAGGAGAGGAGAGTGAGGGGCAAGGGGAGCCCTGACCACCCCTTTCCCTCCCCCACCAAGTAGAAAAATCTGCTCTGGCTCAACCTTTGGCATTGGTTCCCCTGGTTCCCAAGAAACATCTTTCTCCCTCAGACCTCAGTCCTGACCCAGGAGAGAGATGGACAGTGCCAACTCTGCACCTCCTTCCTCCATGGGCGTCTCCAAAGCCCCCAAGAGGTGTTACCCATGCCACTGTCCTCAGCCCAGGGCACTCATCCAAGATGGAGAGGTGTGCAGAACTAACTCCCAAAGATTCAGAGGGTCCAGAGCCCCCCAAGCACCAGCATTCTCCCCCTCCCACCAACCCCAGGCCACAGACCCCTGGAGGGAAGGGAGGGAGCCAGGTGACTCAGAGCTGCCCACTGTGACCTCCCCCCACCAGTCACCATGGCCTCAGAGACCAGTGTGGTGTCCAGAAGATGATGCACGCTCTGGTGGAGCCTGGCCCTTTTTGGTGACAGAGGAGGCTATGGAGGTCAGGAGAGAAGGCTCTGGGGAGATAGGAAGGGCCAGGCCCCCACCCCATGCCAAGGCACCAGTTGCCTGATCATTGAATATGAACCTGTTCACCCACCACCAACCCCTCCTGGCAGTATTTCCCAGGAAGAGTTTTAGGAGTCTCACAGCTACCCTGGTCCACCTCTCTGAGCTTCTGGATCTGGAGGTGGGGACAACTAGGGCCCTTGCCAACCCCGGCTAAGAGAGGGAACCTTGAGGAGCTCCCATATGATAACAGAACACTCCAGCCCTGGGACTGAGAAATTTTTGATGCCACTCTCTGAGTGAACACTGGGAAGGGTTAGGAAGAAAATACCCCCAATATATGTGTGCCCACTGTAAGCCAGGGCAGGGAGCAGCCAGTCACTGCTGTCACATCCACTGAGAAATGGAGTTGGTGATTGGCTTAGTTAGAAGAGCCTGGGGGAGGATGATGGAGTCTCCCAGCAGTGGAAAGACATGAGCTTTGGCCTTTCAGGTTCCTGGATACCGTGTTGAGGGAGGGGCAGCAGCCCTCCATTCACAGAGACCTCCTGGGAGGGGAGAAACTAGAGTGGTGGACGGTGGTCGGCCCAGCAGAGGGCAGGCTTGGGAAGAGTGGCGGGGCTGTCCTGAGGGGAGTGGAGCCCTGCTGTAGGAGAGACCTTTCCCTACCTCTCAGAGCTCATCTGGCTCTTTTCTTTCTTTCATTTTCAAATTAGAGGCAGCAAAAGGACAAGCTTACCTGTCTCTCATCCCCTTTCCATACTTTCAGCTTTGATGTCCACCCCTCCTATGACGCCTGCTCTCTTGGGAAGGTAAAGGCAGTAGCTGGTGGCTGAGGCAGCTTCTGGCCTTGAGGCAGGCGGCACCAGGAGCGGCTGGATGGGAGGTAGGAGCCTGCGGCCCGGCCCCTGGCGTCTGTGGGCAGCCTGGTGGTGAGGGAGTTTGTGGCTCTTGCTTCAAGGAGGTGGGAGGCTGTGAGAGTCAGGAGTGCAAGGTGGACCTTGCCCTGGGGGCAGGACAGTGTTCTGTACACGGCAAACGTGTGTTCATACACACACATGTAAGTGTGAGCATGTGCTGTGTCATCCACAATAGGGTGTGTGCCAGCAACGTGTGCAGAGCCCAAATCCTAGCTGAGGGACTGGCTCATCCTGTATTTTGAGGCCTCAGTAGCATTCTTACCCAGAGGCCACATGTGGAGTTGATGGGGGTGTGGCAGGCCTTGCATGCAGGACAGCCCCAGCCCACTTGACTGTGTAAATCTGCTCTGTGGAGGGGGCAGAGGTGTCTCCAGCAGGGGCTCTGCTGTGCAGCGCGAGGCCTGGCAGTCCATGCAGCCCAAAGGGGCTAGACCTGCTGAGCCGGCACTTCAGAAGCATCCAGTCCTTGAGGACATTGTTCACAGGGAGAGGTTTTGGGTGCTGGTGCCCCCTCGCCTACTGGGGCTCGTCCCTGATGAGGGTCCAGCAAGTTGGAGAGGGGGCGGAAAGGGGGGATGAAACATAGGCCAAATTCATGTCCCAAGTCACAGGCCAAGCCCAGTGAATTTCCCTGTTCCCTGCCTCAGTTTACCTATTCAGGAAATGTTCTAGAGTACTGGGCAGGGTTGGCTCCAAAGCTGGGGTCAGGCGGTAACAAACAAAATTCCAAGCCAACCTCCTCCTCTATGCAAAGATCATTTCCATTACCCTGAGATGGGGTGAGTGGATGTTGGGGGTACAATGGTATTCTGGGTGGCCTTGCCCTGCCCAGGACCTCGTCTTCGGGGGTCTGGCCCACACCCGGCCTGCCCAAGGTCACCAGCAGTAGCAGTGGCACTTACATCTGTCCCAAGGTCTGGAGAGGGGAGAAGTGGGCAGCCTTACACCCTGGTGGGGACACTCACGATTTCTTTCTTTCTTGAAGAAACACGAGACCCTCAAGATTCATGTACTGTGTGATGGAGAGAAACAAATACCAACTGTTCCTCCAAAAATGCAATGTATTTTGTACTTTGTAAAGTATTAATTAAAACGGAGAAAAATATCATGTTGGCTGAGGGCGTCTGATTTTGTGCTGCTCCAGGGCCACATCTCATCTCTTTCCTTCTCCATTCCATGGTCGGGGAACATGGCCAGGGGCTGAGAGGAAGGCAGAACAACCTCCCCGTCCACACCCAGTGGCTGAGAGAGGACACATCCCCAGAGCGAGAGGGGCTTTATTAGTTACCTGATGCAGAGTAACGAGTTGCCCCAAATGCAATGGATTAAAATGATTGTTTACGTGTCACGGTTTCTGTGGGTTAGGAATTCGGGAGCAGTTTGAGCAGTCCACTCAGGGTCCCTAGGGAGGCTGCAATCATCTGAAGTCCTGGCTGGGAAGGGAGGATCTACTTCCCAGGTGGTTTATTCACAGGGCTGGCAAGTTGGGCTCAGCTGTTTGCAGGGAGCCTGTTCCTCTCCACATGGGTCTCCCCATGGGGCTGATTGAGTGTCCTCACAATACGGTGCCCGGATTCCCCCAGGGCAAGGGATTCAAGGACCAGTGTAGGAACCAAAATGGTTTTTTGGCCCCGAGCCTCAGAATTCACACGCCTCTGCCTCCACCATACTCTGTCACCATATAGCCCCGCTCTGATTTGACACAGGAGGAGAACACACAAGGGTGTGAAACCAAGAGGGCAAGGTCATTGGGGTCATCTTGGAGACCGGCTACTGTGCCCATCATTCCTCCCAAACCTCTGGCAGAGGCAGGCTTGGGGGTGAGGGGGCCTGCGGAGCAGAACAGGGCCTTGCTGGTGCATGGGGAGGATCCGGGGCTGGATTCCGGGCCACAAGGCCTCTGGCACAAGCCTGGAGCCCTGTTGTGGATGTCACACCACCAGGAAGGTCCTTGGTGCTAGAAGCGCAGGAGCTGATGTCTCCTGACAAGATACCCTAGGGGCACGAGGGAGGGCTTTGTGCCCAGCGTCCCTCCCACAAGGGCTCTGGCATTTGGTTCCTGCCCTTTTGACAGGTAGGCATGGGGGATGCCCAGGCAGGACAGAGGTCTTGGACCTTGGACACCCTTCACTGCCCCTCTCTGACGTTTTCCATAGAGGGCCGGTGTGACCAAGGCAGTGCTGAAGACCTGAGCTTGCACTGAACCCCACCAACCTCCATTCCCACCTGTCTCACCCCTGCTCGCAGGAAAAGCTGACCTGGGGATTGAAGGGAGTGACAATGAGGATGAAGTTCACTCACTACCCTGAGCCCAAGAAAGTTCTGGATGCTGTGAATGCTTTCCTTTCTGGGGTCTTCAGACTACGCCCCCCTCATTCCTTCAGAGACCCCATTGGAGCTGGGACATCCACGGGGACTCTTGATTTCCCCCAAAATCTCAAAAGTTACAAAGACCTCCAGGGCCCGATCTCCCTTTCCCACCACTCACTCACAGTCACTGTCACTCGGGCGGTGCTGGACCTTGTGCCAGGTGCTGGGGACCCCGAGGAACAGGCTGTGGCCCCTGGACCTGCGTCTCTCTAGGAGGTGAGAAGACAGGGAAAGAAGCTATTCCAGGGAGTGCAGGGCCAGGCTAGACCACAAAGGTGTGCTGTGCCCAGGGGGAGGGAATGACCACTGTCCAGTAGTAGGGGGCAGACCAAGAAACCAGGACATTAGGGTTGAGCTTGGTAAGATGGGGACCCAGCAGAGGGAGGAGCAAAGGCGGAGAGGGCCAGAGGGAACCTTGGCTGGAATGGACGAGTGCGGCGGGTGAGGGAGGAGTTGATGCGGCAGGTAGGGGATGAGGCTGAAATGGAAGGTGGGTGATCAGGTCCGCCAGGGGCCTCACCCTCCTATAGGCCATGGGGAGCCACTGAGGACTTCCACGCTGGGGACCCAACTTAGCATCTGAGTGGGAGTCTTGGTTATGAAGAGGGCTGATAGGAGCAGGAAAGGGGAACTGCCAGGGTCCTGGCCTCAGTTCTCAGGAGGAGGCCCCTGGCTAGTTCTAGAGTCGTCCCTGTGCAGAGTTGGGGTGGTGGCGGCAGCGGAGTATCAGGGGACCAGCAGATGTCCAGCCAGCCCTCAGAACCATGACTGTGCCTCTCGCCTAACCAGGGCATAATTCCTCCTGGAGCAGCTCTGGCTGCTTGTGGCAGGTTCTCACCACTGCTCACATTCAGACCCCCACGGGGGTTACCCATGCCAGGACTCCACCCCCAAGTGTCTGATTCAGTTTCTCTTGGATAAAATATCGGTGTAAAACGTCCCCCACCCTCTCTCAAAAGGTAATGTAAAGAACTGGGCCACAGAACAGCAGCAACTGTGGTCACATGGCCCCCCGGGTTTATCATGTGATATTCCTCTGGGGGAGCAGGGGGCTCATGATGGTCAAAACGAGCTCTCCAAAGGGAATGTGCGGGATGAGATCGTGGGGGTGGTTGCACCACATAGACAATACGCTAAAACCACTTAATTGTACACTTTAAAATGGTCCTACATCATGTGACTCACATGTCAATGTTTTAAAAATATCGATGTGGTAGAAAAAGCAACAGGAATGGATGCTGGGCGTGAAGGATGGCCAAGAAAGAATGTGAGTTATTCTGACACTCTTGCGGGTTAAAGGAAGTCCCTATCAACATGGTGGAGGCAGCACAGAGAAGGAGGATGAGGACGGATGCAAGAACCGGGAGCTCCCACCTCGCAAATGTTGGTGGGGGAGCATCTCATTTGAGCTGTTTTTCCAGGAGCTCTGGACCTGAGCTGATCCAGCGGGAAGCTGTGCAGCGTCAGCGAGACCCAGGCCCATCTCTCACCCTGATGAGCATGCGGCACCGGGAGGGTCCTGTTGTCCCGGGAGAACCTCGGAGTGCAGGCAGAGCCTCTGAGGATCCTGTAGGGAACAGCCCCGCGTTGTTTTCAGGGCAATTAATACTCGGTGTCTTGGACTCAAGATCACTGAGCGTGTCATGAAATACGTGGTAAAAGTGTCCAAACTTAAAAAATTAAATGAAGGCACCAGTGATCCCACTCCTTAGGTATACACTTGAGAAAACTGAGAACACGTTCACACAGACACTTGTACCGAATTCAACAGTTGGTGGACATTTGGGTGGTTCCGCTTTTTGGTTATTATGAATAATGCCAGAACATCATGTACGAGTTTTACATTGGCCCAGCGTTTTATTTTTTTTGGATCATTCGCATACATCAAAACAATCAATCAGTAACCTCCCAGATGATTCTATCATACAGGCAAGGTTGTGAGGCCCAGGGTGAGGGATTGAATCTGCCCAAAGGAATCCCCTCATGAACATGGCCCCCAGAGCAGGCGGCCTCATCTTGATTTCCTAGTTTGAGGGCAGACTCATTAGAGGCAGCCTGCACCCAGATGCGCCAGCTGGAATGAACGCGTCCTTCTCACCACTGCATCCCCTGCACCTGGCAGCTCCTGGCGTACAGTCAGACAGGAACAGGGACCCAATCAGGCCTTTGCTTCATCTTCAGTGTTCTCCCGCTGTAATGAGGGTGGATGACTTAGCTGTAGAACAGCTTCCGGTCATGAGCCTGAGCCTGTTCAGTTTCCGTCTCTGAGGGTGGACTCACAAGGGCTATTTTTCTGATGGGCACAGATTCCTGTGCTTTTCTCTGGCAATTCAGCTGGCACCACCCTACCAGAGCGACAGCAAGACCAAGTCTCTCCGCTCCTCATGGGCAACCCCCACACCAGCTACATCCCACCTGATTGCCTCCCTAGCAAGACAATGGACTCCTGGTTCGAGGAGGTGACCACACTCTCGGGATTTTTCCTTTTAAACTTGACTGCTCAGCATGCCCTCAGTGTGGCCCCGAGAAAATCACAGCAAGAGGGACTCCAAGCACTGTCTCCAGCTCAAGCTCAATCTGGGCTGTTCCATGAGAAATATCAAGGTTGGTGTGGAAGAAAGGTTGGGTTTCTTGGTCGCCACAGCATGAGCGTCTGAGGGTAGCTGGGTGATGCACCCTGGGAGAGAGAAAGGCAAGTGTGGGCTCCTTGGGGGAGGGGATACATTCCTGGGGCTCAATCCTGGGGCAGGGCAGGCCCCAGGAGAATGGAGACCTCACAGAGCCACCCCAGTGCTGGGGGCCACCCCCAAGGCCATCTGAAGTGGTCTCTGGGAAGGTCAGGCTGCATGGTTAGGCCGAGGCAATGAGCAGCTCCCATGCTGCCCCTGCGGGGAGAACGGCCCTCAGAGTTGTGAGTAACTCTGCTGCTGGTCAGGAGGTGCTGGGACCTGACCAGGGCTGCCCATGAGGAGAGAGAACAGTGTGGATCTTCAGAAACGCAGCCCGAGTGTCTATCCTGTGCCAGGTGCTCAGCGAGATTGTCACCCGCTGTGCCAAGTCAGAGCACTCTTCCTGCCGCGTGGTTCTCAGCGTCTGACTGTGTCACATGAACACAGTGAGTGCACAGTAGGTGTTTCCTGACCTCGTGAAAATGCGAGCCAACTACATATTCAAGAAACAAGCATGATCAGGACAAGACTCTCCTGAGTGAGTCAGGGGTGGACCTGACGAGAATGGCAGGCCAAGTGTTTTGGATTCACTGATGTCAGGGTCTGTGTGCCAGCAAGAGACCCCCGTCCCCGCCAGAAATCATCATGGACTGGCAGCATGTACACCTGGCGGGTGCTCAGGGAACAGAAGACTGAGACCTATGCCCCTGGGAACGGCTATCCACTGAGGGAGATAATGGTGGCCACCGTGTGATGAGAGTCCCTCCACCTTCTCAGGCCACACCTGCCACTCGGGCTGTGCACTGGCCTCCTCTACAGACCCCAATACATGCAGAAGGACAGAGCCTGAGTGTAAGAAGTCAGGACAGCCAGAAGACACGTCGGAGTGGCCCATGGTCACTGCATTCAGGGTGTCCTCACACACTCGCTGAACTGACAGGAGCCCGGAGCCTGCAGACAGACTTTTCGCAGGGAAAAAAAGGATAAATTATAGCAACGAAGCTAATGGTGGAAACAGTTTCTGTGTCTGTGGGCCTGCCGAGGTCACAGGGAACCAACAGAGCCAGCGGCAGAGGGAAGGCCCGATGGAAACAGCCCCTGAAACACCAAAGTGCCTCGAAACACTCTGCAGTGGGTTTTTGAAAGATAAATCCTTATTGTATTTAAATTATACATTTTTTTTGCATTTTTACAAGTGTTTTTTAAAAATGCTTCTCACAATTTCAAAAGACATTATTAGAATCCAGCCTTCAAAGGAAATACTTAGGCCTGTGCGTGCATACGGTCGCGCGCAGGCACACACACGCTCTCTCCGCAGTCTGTCTCTGGAGGCAACATGAGAACCAGAACCGGTGGTGCCTCTGGGACAAGAGACGGGAGACTTAGTTTTCATAAGACACTTTGTACCAAGTACGTATGTTCCGTGTTCAAAAACATCAATAGCTTTGTTTAGAAGAACTGATTTAGTAAACAGTAATATAAACTACAATTTAAGAAAGAACACTTTAACACTGAAATGAGCCTTTTGGTCTAATTGCATTCTCCCCGGTATGAAAAACATTATTTTTCACTTTGGTGGCTGTGGTAAGGCACTCTAAATATTAAATATCCTGCTTTCTTTTAAATGCATGTAAAACATTCCTCCAAACGGGCCTCTGCAAACAGCTCCTGGCACGCCAGCTTTGTCATTTCAAATCTTTCCCCCTTGGGAGCCCCTCTGGGCCTTGTGGAGCCTGGCCTGTAGCTTCTGCCTCTCTGAGGCCCCGGGGGGCCTCTGTTTCTCTGCTCCACGTGCCCGTGGACAGCCTCTGACAGGGCCTCTTCCAGGGCACAGGGGGACTGGAACCCTTGGTCAGGCTGCCCCCTGCTTGCACAGGCTGCTCACTCACAGCCCCAGGAAGGAGCGCAGCGCCAGGGAGCCTGCAGCCTGAGAAGCCGCTGCTGGGCGCTCGCTCTGGCTCCTCACCACTACGCGGTCTCTCCTGATGCCCTGGCAGAGGGTGCGCTGGGGCAGGAGGAGGCCAGCTGGGACCTGGGAGGGGAAGCAGTGCCCAGGGAACTGGTCCTGGCCCAGCCGCACACTGGACGCTGCTGCCACATCAGGTAGTCTGCTCTGTGGGCACGCACTCACGCCCGTCCAGTCCAGCCTTACGCTCCATGGCAAATACCGGTCTTCCAGGCAACCGATTCCCAGGCACCCTCGGATGTGCTTGCCTCACACAAACAGCTCTCCTTTGTCTGCACAGAAAGGAAAAGGGTGGCTTGGCTGGGCTAGGCCAGAGGCAAGTCACCAAGAAGAGGAAGGGTCATGAGAATACGCTTTCTAGAACCAGGTACAAACAGAGCCCAATGTTAAACTTCAATTTCTACCAGGCATTAATGCCTCCTTTTGAAGGGAAAGGTATACTATCCCCAAACCAAAGACATGTGCAAGCCCAGAATGACGGTGTGTCCGTCGCATGGAGAAGAGTACATGCACAGAGCTGTAGGCCCAGGAGGCTCCTGGACACGGCCCACTCTGCTCGCCCCTTATGCACACCCCTCACCCACAGTCACATCCGACCACACCCTGCCCTCCACACGTCCTGAAGTCTGAGCACCCTCCAGTCCTGGTCATGCCCTAATAGAGGGAGACCTCCATCCGTCATCCCTTGTCTGGGTTTCCACATCTCGGGAGCATTTGGTCAAGGGACACAGGGTGACTGGGCACCTCTTTGGGCCGGGTCGATGTCTGTGTGCTGGGAGCTGGGACACGACAGTGAGTGAACACGTACGGTTCCTGTCCTCATGGGACAAGAGCTAGTCAAACAGTTAGAAAGAAACAAACGATCAAACCAATATATACGTGTTTACAAACTGTAAAAAGTGCCACGAGGGACAAGAACGGACGAAGTGCTCTAGAGGACAGTCCAGGAGAACAAATCTAGACTGGGCTCGGGAATGCCCACCTCTGGACGGGACCCCAGACCTGGTGGGGCAGCCTCCTGCTACCCAGCCTTCAGACCCCACTTCTGTCCACATCAGCTCTGGGCACTCCTTGGCACAGAGGCCCCATTTTACCACCTCCACCTGAGAAGCAGAAGAAGTAGACAAGACATGGAGAAGCCAGGACTAAAATAATCTGGCTGATTAGTAAGGAATCCTTTTGTTCCCATCCATCAGAGCCCCTCTGGTCTGACCACCACCCTGGGGACTCCACCCTCAGATTTTACGTGTTTAATAGAACAATTCAGTCTGGCCCCCAAAAGGTTAGCAGATCTCAGGGGAAACCAACCAAGTCCAACTCCCAGCTGACCACATGCAAACGCTGGGCACAGAAGGAGAGATACCCAAGCTCTGATGCTCCCTCTACTTAGGACAGTCACGGCACCTGGAGGGTGGCTGTGGGGTCTCGGGGGAAATCTAGAAGCGGATTTCATTTTGGTGTGACCCAAAACGTCCACATGGCATGACAGCAAACAGAAAACAGTGTACTCTAGTTGAATATTTTGCACATTTCATATGGATTTCCAAGGATGTGACTCTGCACAGTTTAAGCCATAGATCATTGATACCTCCAGATTGAGTCCATAATGACTCTTAGTTTTTAAATCAAAATAGCTTTAGAAGAGTCTGGCATCCTCAAGACATTAGCATATGGAAGTGCTGACTCCGAGTGACGGTGCTGAGGGACTACCCCGGTCATCACTGCGACCGAGGGTGCTGTGCACACAGTCACCCCCCCAACAGTCCACGCCACAGCCCGTGTGTGTTACAGGCCTGAGATCTGAACCTCAGACGACAACTGAAGGGCAATCAGGACTCTGGGTCGGGGGGGCCTCTGGATAGTCCTCACAGTAGCGTAGGGCCAGAGAACACTAACGAGGATGACCCCACTCTGTCCCGGCCCAGACGCCTAAATAGAAAACAATGACTCACCAGAGATGAGTAATTGAGATTTACAAATTAACATTCTTAGGTGCAAGGAAATAGCGAATTTACGTGAGGATCCCCACAAAATGAAATTAATTTTCTTCAGTCTTACCAGTCAGGTCAACTAAAGAGCAGCAGACTGACCTGACAGTTACTGTGGTGGAACGGGAGAGGCAATCAAGGAAAGCGCACATCCGAGGGCGGGAGGCACTTGGGTGTCTGACGGCTTTGTAACTGGGCAAACCTTCAAGAACAGCTTCATTCCAGCCTTGGCTTTGATCATTCTGTCCTGGCACTTTGGAGAAATGGGGCATATTTCCCTCCACAAAACCCCAGGGTATCTGACAAATCAGCGTCCTGCCGTCCCTCATTCCTGGGTTGGGTCAGGGTTTGGGCTTGGCCAGGAGCGGGATGAGCCCCACACTTTCATTTCCCGATGGCTCTCCCGGGGATTCATCAAACCTCTGCTGGGTTCCCCAGCACCCTGACATTCTCGAGGGTCCACCTCCTACCACCGACTGGCATCCTCTTGAGAAAATTCACTTTCACATGAGCCCAACCACAAACCAAAGGAACCAAAAACAAAACTCCAGGATGAAAAAAGACACACATTATACAACTTCAAGCCAAACAACATCTGGATGAGCTGCTCACTGTAATTATCCACGCGGGGCGCCCCTCCACTGGATGGATGGACACTGAAAGCTGCCCACGGCTTAGGATGAACCCAAGAGAGTGCAGCTCGGCCCGTCACTGGGGCCACACAGGCTTCGCCACTTACTGGTAAGGGGAGCAAAGTGGCTGAGTCCACAGCAAATGCAGGAAACCTGGACTTCTGGGTTGAACTCCATCAAGCTGAAGAGAGTGGGTGGAATCATTTCCGGAAGAGCGGTTTCCACTAGGTTTGTTCCGTTGCCAAGAATTCCGTAGCCTCAGACAAAAACATGTCCTTCTACATGACAGTAAAAACAGCGGTCAGTAAGTCAAACCAAGTGCAGCTCTCCTCACCAGGAATTCAAACTGCACCGCTCGGATGCTTTCGATACACAGGGATTGTTTTCTCCTCCTTGGTTGGCAAAATCACGTTAATGACACTTGGAAAAGAATCAGTTTCTTTTCTCCTCTTTTAAATTCTTACTCTTGGCGTATGTCAAGCAAACAAACCAAGCTCAGAATACAAACTTCCCACACCTGGAGGGCAACCTGGAGGGGCCTAGTCAACAAATCACCCAGAAACCCCATGTGAACACAGGAGAGCCTCAGAAGGGCAGTTATCCCCCTACTAACAGCTCTAAGTTTCACACTGACCAGGAGAGCAAGCCAAATATAAAACAACTTCTGGCCAGATGCTGAAAACTCTCAGAAATGATGTTTTGCTTATAAAAAGTGGAATACTCATCAGTGGTGCCAGATGTTCCATCCCAGGGGCATGGACCTCAGCGTCGAAACCCTAAGGCTCTTCTCCCTCTGTCTCTGTTTCTTGGTGCAGCCTCTCTGGAGAAGGCAGGGCCAGAGTCTCTGGCCCAGGCGACAGGAGGGGAGAAAGCAGTTCCTTCTCCACTCCAGAGGTTTACTACAGAATTACTAAGCTCTGGGCTAGCTATTTGTCTACAGAGAAACCAGGGCTACTATCGTTCTGTCAGGAACGTCACCCTCACCCTCTATTAACTGAACTCACTCTAACTAGGTCTTCCCACAGCCACGTTCCCTCCCTCAGGCTGAGGTCTGTGCCTGTGAATCCAACAGACACCGACCCTTCGCCATCGACCCCTCTACACCTTGCCAATGACCTGCCTGCAAGAGGCTCTCACCATTTCATACAGCACAGCCTGTGCCCCTACACGCCACATGCTTAACCGTCCCCACTCCTGAGAAGGGCAAGTATCGGGGGACATTCACCCGAGTCACAGGAAGGGTCCATACTGTTAGGAAGACAAACTTGTGAGAACTTGGAAGGATTCTGGTGAACGGAAAGAGCAGATAAGTGCCAGGTCATTCATTCACCCCACAAATATGTCCCAAACAGTAAACATAAGCTAAACATCTAACTGGTGATGGGAACATGAGGGGAAGGAAGAGACCCGGTCCCTCTCTCTGAGTTCAGTCTAGTGGAGGAGGCAGAGGTCAGCCAAAATTAACACCCAGTTAATCTGTGCTCAGGCCTCCGTGAGGGAACGTCAGGGAGCCTGATGTAGTTCATGGGCAGGAGCGGGTCGGGAGGCTTCACTCTATCCACGTAGTCTGAGGGGATGAGTAGGAGTGTGGAGGGGGGAGGGGAGAGCACGGTATTCCACGTAGGGGAGACAGCACCTGCACAGGGAGGGAAGGGCCATGGCCCACTGAGGGAGTTTAAACAAGGGCCGAGTGGATGAAGCCAGGGGACGAGGGGGGAATATTTGCAAGACGCCAGTGGGGAGCAGGGAGGGCAGGTCATGCAGGATGCTGTAGACCATGGAAGGGTCTGGTCTTTATTCTAAGCACAATGGGGAGACGGTAAGGGTTCTAAGTAGGGAAGGGACATGATTCCTAGAGGGGAACGTGAGTGGACGTGGCAAACAGTGGAGAAGGGAGGCGGGGGGGGGGTGACGAGCAGGGGTTCACTTTTGGACCCACTGAACTCACAGTGCTTAGAGAGCAGCGGGCTAGGGGGAAAACGTCAAGTGGGCACTGAGAGGATGTTCGCACCTCCGGAACAGCAGGCTTGGCCTCACCAGCCAGCTGGAGAGTCCTGAGCACACAGACGGTGACTGCAACCACGGTGAGGGGTGAGACCTTCTGAAGGAGAAGGCAGAGGAAAGGAGGAGAGCACAGTCCCGCCTCGGGGACCTCCGACATGGGAGGGCCTGGCCCAGGAGGAGAGCCAGGAAATGAGTCCAGAAGGAACGAGAAACGAAGAGAGCCCTCGGAGAGCCCAGTCACAGGGGCGAAAGGAAGACCGCTCTTCACCAAGATGCTCAGCACGTCACGGCCAATGTCAAACGCTGCTGAGAGATCAAGAAAGGGAAAGATTGGACAATGGTCTCCAGGTTCTTTATTATTGTTTTCAGCAACATGGAGGTCACCGTAACCCTAGCAAGAGCCACTCAGCAAACTGATCAGTGTGGAAGCTGAGTGGAACGGACAGAGGAATGAGAAGGAGACGAAGAAATGGGGACAGTAAGTCAATGCAGCTCCTGAGAACTCTCGCCTAGAAGGGGAGGCAGGAGGTGAAGCGAAGGGGTGGGACTTGGGGGAATGGGAGGATGTGGAGGGCTCCACACAGGGCCTCTTAAGATGGAAGACACCTGAGTCAGGTGTCAAGACTGATGGCGAGGGATGAGTAGAGAGGGAGAGGCTGAAGTTGTGGGGAAGAAGGCCCAGCAGATGGAGTGAGGCTTCTGAGGAACGGGGGGAGAAGGGATCCAGGGCACAGAGAGAATCATCAGCTTCAGCAGGAAGAGACACGCTTCCCCCACCACTGTAAAGGGAAGGGACCCAGGGCGGGGACAGGTAGAAGGCAAGTGTGCAGGAGTCCGAGTGGGAAACTGAGGGCTTTCTCAGCTGACGGCATCTGTTTCCCCTATGAAACAGGAGGCAGGTTCTTCTGCTGAGAGTGAAAGATGGGAGGGTCAGCGGTCTGGAGGACGAAGTGTGGCCAACTTAGCTTTCCAGCAGGATTTGATCTTGGTGCCTCTGCTGAGGGATAACTTTGGAAAGACAGATTCTAAGTGCTTTGGTGAAGACCGCGGCACACCAACGGTCCCTAAGTTGACTCAAAAGGAAAAGAGGGGTTTACTGACCCAGAAAGTGTACACCTAGGTGAGCGAGGCTGGCAGAGCTGGGGCCTGGCCTCTGCTGCCTGGCTCGCAGAGAGCTTCTTTACCTAACTGTGCTCTGGCAAGGGCCACTGGAAAGAAATCACTGTTGTCACTGACAGAGGGAGGCTCAGGCCACAGTCAAGATCATGGTTGTGGCAGGCTACTTCTATAATGGCCCCTAGTGAGCCCCGTCTCCTGCTGTTCACACCCACGTGTACTCCCTTGTGTGGGGGCTGGACCTAGTGACTTGCTTCTCACAAGCAGAAGGCCAGCAAACGTGAAGGTGAGGTCACTGCCCAGATTAAATGAGAGGACACTGGCTTCTGTCTCACTGGCACTCCGTCTTACCCTCTCATTTGGTCACTCTGACGAAGCCAGCTGCCATGTTGGGAGCTGCCACATGGAGAAGCCTACATGGCAAGGAACCGAGGAAGGCTTGGCCAGCAACCATTTGCTGGACAACTACCAGCAAGGAATTTGGGGCCCCTGCATCCTGCCAACAACCATCGGTGTGCTCCTGGAAGCAGAGCCTTCCCAGTGGAACCCTACGATGACTGCAGCCTTTGAGAGACTCAGAGCCAAAGACACAGCTAAGCCCCCCCCACGATGCCTCACCCACAAAATTCAAGTGGTACTTCTACCCACTGCTGCTGGCAGTATCAACTGATAAAACTTCTGGAAAGCAATTTAACAATACATACTGACAAGAATAAAAATATCCTACTCCTTTGACACTCCTGGGATTTATTCTAGAGCAATAATCCAAACGAAAGAAAAAGTCACGTATGCACACAAGATAAATGTCATAATATCTCCAACGGCCACCGCACTCCGTCTCCAAAGAAGTATGCCACCTGACAACAGGGAAATGCTCATGTAATTTTATAATAAAATGGTTAAATTAATTATTAATTATGATAAATTAAATTGATGCTATATCATACAAATATTAAAAACTGTAACTGTGAAAATATTACCACCATGGAAAAATGCTTTATGTAAGTATAAATGATAAAACAAGCATATAAAACCACACCTATGCTGTGATTACTGTATACTAATGTGCACAAATGGGGGCCGGCCCTGTGGCGGAGCGGTCAAGTGTGCACGCTCCGTTGCGGCGACCTGGGACTCCCAGGTACTGATCCCGGGCGTGCACCGATGCACCACTTGTCAAGCCATGCTGTGGCGGCATCCCATGTGGAGTAGAGGAAGATGGGCACAGATGTTAGCCCAGGGGCAATCTTCGTTAGACAAAAGAGAGGGATTGGCATCGGATGGTAACTCAGGGCGAATCTTTCTCATCAAAAAAAAGGGCCGGCCCCGTGGCTTAGCCCTTAAATGTGCGCGCTCTGCTGCTGGCGGCCCGGGTTCGGATCCTGGGCACGCACCGACGCACCGTTTCTACGGCCATGCTGAAGCCGTGTCCCACATACAGCAACTAGAAGGATGTGCAGCTATGACATACAACTATCTACTGTGGCTTTGGGGGAAAAAATGTGCACATATGAACGAGGATTGGAAGAAAACAGTAGACAATGAACAAAGATGATTTCATCTGCTGGTAGGATTACTGAGGATTTCTACAAGATTTAGTCTTATATTAATGGCCCTCTCTTCAGACCAATATCAGAAACAAAAAGGTTAAATATACAAGCTTGAGAAAATGTCTCAATCATTCCTCCCTGCATTAATCACATTCTTCTCAAATCAGTGAACATCAAGCTCCTTTTAGGGGACACTTGTTTTCTCTTTGAAAGCCTCACACAGCTTCCTGTCTCTGCTGAGAGAAAGGCTCACAGCTCCTCTGCTGAGGGGTGGCTCTAATCCTCCACCCAATCCTTTATTGGTTCCTTTCCATGGGAGCTGGGGATGAGGGAACTGGGAAGGGACAAACAGAACAGTGTCCCCAGGAAGTGATAAGAGAGGTAAGAGTCAAATGAAGGCAGGTGGTTCGAACCCATGAGAGCCCCACTGCTCACAGCTCCAGACTGCACCATCCCAAGGAGGTGTAAGGTCCACTACCTGTTTGCCCAGCTGGGCCCCATCCATCAGAATAGACTTCTCCTTTATCCGTTAGGAACAGACTATGGTCCTGACCACAAGCGATCTATCAGACAAACAGAGGGAAGGTTGATGAGAAGAAATCCTTGGCAGCCCAGTGTCCTGCTCAGAGGACCCAAAGCACGGGAGCATTCCCTACTGCTCCTGAACCTGAGGGGGCCAAGTCCAGGCAGGCTGCCCCACACAACCTCCACTTCTTATTCTTTCTCACTCCACTGCAGCCTGGTTTCTGCCTGCCCCTCCACTGATGCGGCTCTTGCTAAAGGAAAGGGCCAGATGTCCTAAGGAGAAGACCCAAGAGCTCCTCCATCCCAGTCCATCCCTGAAGAACCACTCCCTTCTCCACAAGCCTTTCTCTTCCCCATCTCTCTCTTCTGCCTCTCCCATAGCTTCCAGTCTTGCTCCCTAGCTCAGCCTTACTCCTTACCCTTCAGTGTTGGAATCCTTCTCCAAGGTCTGTCTTCTGCCCTCTTCTCTCCTCCTCTTCACACTCCGCTGGGAGGCTGCATCCGTTTCCAAGGCTTTCTCTGTCACCTGTACACTGCTATCTCCATTCCCAACAACTTTACTGAGTTCCAGACCTGCTTTTCTAACTGCCTAATGAAAAGCACCGTTTACTAAATGCTTATTATGCCAGGCACTGTGCTAAGTCAATAACCAAGAACACCTACGAAGAAACTGAATCTCAGAGAAGGTTGGTAACTTGCCCAAAGTCATCCAGTTAATATGTGGGGAAGCAGGGACTTGAATTCGCATCCATGGGACTTTCAAGTCTGTGCAAGACGCACTATACTCTACTGCATACTAAAAACAATTTCACTCTCTACCTCCTCCTTGCTTCTCTCTCCCACTCAACACGAGCCTCCTCCTCTAGGACTCCCCCATCCGGGTTGAGAACATCAGCAGCCACTCATTTGCCAGTGGAGTCAGGCTCCATTCCCTCTAGCTCACTCCCTGGACCTCTTATCAAGCCCCAAATCTGGTCAATCCTCCTTACATGTCTCTCCACATGTCCCTTCTCCCCACGCCTTCCCAAGTGGCCTTCATCACCTCCTCCCCCAACCCTAGAAAACCCTGCATCGCTCACTCTCCACCTGTCTTCCAGCCTATGCCACAGCACTCCCCTGTAAGCATACCAAACTCCAGCCACCCCACATGCTCTCAGCAGTTAAAGGCTCCACCTGCCACCTCCCCTCTGCCATGAAACCTTTCCCACCACCCATTCCTGGTCTATCTGGTAAATTCCTCTGTCACCTCCTCCACGATGCCTTCTGTGCCTTCCATTCCATCCCCGGAAGACTTAATGACTCCCCTTTGCTACTCTTATAGCACTTTCGGTATGCATTCATTTATGTATTTAAGTATTGATTATAGATATCTACCATGTGCCAGGAACTGCCCCAAACATGGGAATAAATGGTGAACAAGATAAAGCCAGCCTGAAACACACACAGAGCCTGGGCACACTCAGGTACAGCCAGTTTTTTCAACTTGTCTCTCCCACTAGAGTGTTTTCCCCCCAAACCTTATTCAACTTGGTACCCCATGTTCCAGTACTGAACATCCTGGCCTACAGTAGCCAGGCGACCATTTGTATAAAATAATTTATTAATTCAGAAAATCCGCCTAAAAATTTCCCATCACCCCCCCCCTAGTTTCCCCCTTTCAAAAGTGCCCTAAGGGGCAGAATGAGTAGCTCTCAGCCCACGCCTCTTACCTGGACCACCTGTCCATCGAAGGCCTGCGTTCTATGGACTTTGTGACTTCTGCTAATGGCTGAGGGCAATCTGGGGAGAAGCAAGACATATGGTCACGGTAAGCATTGTGGGGTTCTGGCCTCTCCTCTGTCATTCCTCACTGGCGGCCCCATACACACACATAGTAACTGTTAGGGAAACTCTCTAGGTCAAAAAGAAGGCAGAGTTAGACACAGGTGCAAAGGTAAAATAATACAAACTAAATCGCTTGGTGATTTTAATATGCTGCCAGAGCTGAGACTGGTGTTTAAACCCACCAGCATAACGCGAGGAACTAGAGGGAAATTTTTTTAAAGACCAACAGAAATAGAACTGAAACAGAGGAATTTTTGAAGTTAATCAATTTGGCTAAAAATAAAGAAGGAATCCAAAGAAGGTCTAGCCATCCCAATCAATGCTCATGCACCTGCCCTCCCACCAGGCTGATGCACGGAGCTCCCCCTGAGATGGAACAACACTCTCCACAGCTCTCCGTGGAGCGCTCACTGCTCCTCTCAGGCCTGAGGAACCTTGCTTGGTACTGCTCTGTGACTCTATCACACAGTAATCACTCCAGAGATGTTTAATGCTCAACACAACTTGGGGAGGGGTAGTCTTTGTGGGAACTCACCTGTAAGGTTCATTTTCCACCACCTTCCTTCCACATTGTCCGTAATAGCTGTTTGCCAGGCTGAAGACTAAAGAATACCACCACCAATGAAATCAGTTCTACAGGTGTGTGGAACCCAAGAATGTCAGGACTGGAAGGGGGTCTGGAAAGTGGTCCTAGTCCAACTGCTCACCCAACTGCCACTGGGTTTCCTTCTCCAATATTCCCAGCCAGTGCAGGCACACCTCCAGGCATGCTGGGGTCCAGACATGCTGCAACAGGCTGGGCCACCTGTACTTTCCCTGTGCTTCTCCTCTGGGCCCTCGTTCTGCCTCTCAGGAATTCCATGAGAGGCGAGCACCTCCTGTGAAAGGACTCAGCACCCCCTTGTCTTGACATGAGTACAGCCATGTTTGGCCACTCCATTGACCTACAGCCACCAGCACAAAAAGAAATATAAAAGCTGCTTTCTGAGTGGTGGGAACTGGCCCTTCTCCCATGAACATAGTTGCAATGTGTAAAAATTTCAAGGCCCTCGGGCGCCACAGCCTGGGCCTGACTGACCATCTGTGCTGGGCTGGGACGATAACCACAAACCAATGCACGTACACAACTACTGGGCTGCGACAACAGCCAGGGTGCTCAGTGCATGTACGCCACTGATAACCTTTTGTGCATGGAAACACTGAATGCTTGCTCTGTAAACTCTGTAACTGCTTATATAAACTGCTGGAAAGCGAGGCCTGGTGAGAGTTCCACTTGTGGAAGGGACGCCTTGCCCAGGACGTGTGATTCCCACACACCCATGTCGATTGACAGGACTCTCTCAGTACTGGGGCGTGGATGTTGTGAGTAATGGATTTATTGTGAAGTAATTGATCTGATGTGTTCTCTTTTCGGTCAACCTGGTGTTTCTCTTTCCGGTTGCCTTGTGTCATTTCCCTTCAGTCGATCTGGTCGAGCCAATGTTTTTCCATTTCTGATCGAGCCAATGTTTTTCCCTCTTATTATATGACCTATTCGAATCTGCCGCTATCTCAGCTGATCAGGGGTTTCCCATTCTGATGGAGCTGGTGTTTTTCCCTCTTATTATTTGACCTATTCTGATCTGTTGGAGGACTACCGCCTTTACTATCCTCTGTATAATAAGATATACCTTCAGTCCATTTGTTTGGAGTGGAGTTTCTTTTACGTCTCCAATCGAATCCCCCGAACCGCTCATAACACCCCATTCCTTGCACCTGTCACCAGGTTGCCCTCAAGGCCAAGTCCCCTCTGGAAAGAGTTCCTAAACACCACCTTCGGCTTTTCCTACAAAGAACCCTAGCCAGAAAATGAAATGTGATGAATTTCATCAAGTTGGCCTTCCCTGGAATAACCACTTTTTTGGAGACGGTCGGGGTTACCCAGGAGCCTGGACTCTGAAAGCCCCGCGTCTTGGAGGAAGTGTTAGCAAACAGGCTTCTCTCAGTACAAGGGAAAAGCCGTTTACACACGTAGCCCAGCTCAGTGACTTCACAACAAAGGCAGGCGTTGATGAGGCTGCCTGGTGTGCACTGTCATGTTTACATATACCTCAGATTTCCCAAGAACCACAGAGAGCAGAGAACAGAAAAGAGTCAGCCAAGTCTGCCCAACATAGTCTCTTGAGCCATGCTCCTGATTTGCTCGGGAAATTCCAACAGCCTCACAATCAGATGTGGGTCAATCAAATGGGCCACTTCAGGCCCTATGGCAAGAAAGTGGTCCCCCCACCATCCATCAATCTTGAACAGGTCAATTCACGTCCTTCACCGTCTTGTCAGGACGACAGTGGGCGCTGCCAAAGGAGACCTGTAGCACCTGTGTCTCCTGAGGTCTGTCCAGAGGCAGTGGGACAGGTGAGAGCTCCAAAACACACGCGTCTCCCCTCGCTGAAACAAACACAACCAGGGCGAGTGCACTGACGCAGAGTCAGAGCACTTCTAACATGAGAGATGACACTGCCCCACCCCTACATTGTTACACAGTGAGATCGGAATGACTTACTCAAGCCACATAAGTTAGTGGCACAGCAAGGACCAGAACCCTGGCCCCCAAGTCCAACCCACTGCACCACACTGCCTCCATGACACATGGGGTTACTGAAAAGCATCCTTAGTCTTATTAAAGAAAGCTCTTCACATGTCATTTCACACCATTTGAATTTTTCAGGAAAGTAAAAGCAATAGCCACTTTCTGCAATAGCCACTAGGATTTCTCAGTATGGTGAAAAACAGCACATGTTATATGACACCACTTCTAATAAAGGAAGCAAAAAGAATACATTTGTAGATGCATTTGCTCGCACATGCATTACATCTCTCCAGAAGGATAAACAGGAAACTGTTAACACAGGTTGTCGACAGGGAGAAAAATCATGATCCTGGGAGGACAGAGGTGGAAAGCAGACTCTTCATCATATGTTCTATGGCGCCATTACGATTCTAAATTATGCAAATATGTTACCTATTCAAAATAGAAAATTTTAATTTTTAAATAAGCATGTAAGATGAAATGTTGTCTAGAAGTCACTCTAAAGAAGAAACTTGGGGCCGGCCAGGTGGCGCAAGCGGTTAAGTGTGCGCGCTGTGCTTCGGCGGCCCGGGATTCGCTGGCTTGGATCCTGGGCGTGCGCCGACGCCCCACTTGTCACGCCATGCTGTGGTGGCGTCCCATATAAAGTAAAGGAAGATGGGCACAGATGTTAGCTCAGGGCCGATCTTTCTCGGCAAAAAGGAGGAGGATCGGCATCGGATGTTAGCTCAGGGCTGATCTTCCTCACAAAAAATAAATAATAAAAAATAAAGGAATTAAAGCAGAAACTTATTCTTCTTTATAATCCTACTGGAGAGGCCAGATTGGTCTATGTATGGAATTCCTCTGACAGGTTTTAAACAATGAACTTTTGACTATTTACAGTGGAGTCTGGAGTTGAGGAGAAGATCTGCAAACGCACTGGTTCTCAACATACTCCTCACTAATGACCCCCTATCTTCTCCTATAATCCTCATCTTTAAAAACATCTCATCCACCAAATAAATGGCATTATGAATGTTATAATAATATACTTGCCCATCCATATTCATCAGTGACTGATATAATTTGCAGACAGAGCTTTTGATCTGCATGAAATAACTGGTTTATCACAATGAGATGATGTGATTCTAGGCAAAATCAAAGAAAATGGACAATGTTGTTAGCTCATATTAGTAGCTGAAAATATGAAGTACTTTAAAATACTGACAAGTGATTCACATCCCCCATTACTATCTGCATGGACCCCTAAGGGCCTGGGAAAAGTTAATATATAACATTGAAAGGGAAACTGGCTCTAGGTCCAACTACCTATTGACAGGAAATACAGAGGACAGAGGATCATGTCAACCAGCACCACAGGGATGCATTCAACAAACTGAAGACTGGAAAATTCTATAGAATAAACAATGAGATTTCTTCGTTAAATGCATTTCAAGGATAAAAGATTCAAACAGACTTAAAAGACTATAAAAGTCTTCTCAACCACTTGCAATGTCTAGACCTTATCCAGCTTTTGATTCAAATAAATTTTTAAAAATAAAATAAATATCTATTGACACTTATAAGACAACTGTCAGTTTGAACACTGACAAACTATTTGATATTAAGGGATTACATTGTTAATTATTTTTAGGTGTGATGCTATACTTACCACTCTTTTCAGTCCTTATGTTTTTAGATATGTACTGAAATATTTATGAATGAAATCAATTTTCTTATGATTTGCTCTAAATTTGCTGAGGGAGAACATGGGGGAAATGTGTAAAACAAGATCGTCATGAGCTGATGATGGTGGAAGCTGGTGATGGCGCATGCGGTGCATTATCTTATTCCATCCACTTTTGCATATGTCTACAATCATTCTTAACAAAAGGTAAAAAGAAATGTCATTTGGCATCGTACAGCCAATAAAGACTTCAATACTAAGGGTAAAAGGATTCTGATATGAAATTCAGTGAAAAAAGGCAGAAAACAAAATATACGCTGTGATCAAAATTCTATAAACAGACATTTGCATACAAATGAGGGAAGAGGGAAAAAAATGAAAAGAAAGATTTGTCCAGTATGTATTTCTGGGTAATTCCCCTTTATTTTAAAAAATGTTTCATATTGTCCTCATCATATTGATTGACTCGTGTCTACTTTTGCAAATATCATAAATCATTTCTAACATTTTATAATCCAATTTCAAATATCTGGAATAAAGCCTCCATCTTAAGGCTTTCATTGAATTTTTTGCCCAGACCACATTCTAGGCACTGTAGAGTGCCTCAGGATATCTCAAGCTAGGAAACAAAGGTCATCACTCTGGGGCAAAAAAATAACATCCCTACTTATCAGCAAAGGACCTTTACCAAACAGGCTGAAAATAATCTAGTCCAGATAGTTCCAAACAATGTGCCTTTCAAGACTCCATCTATGTTGTTGTTACGGTTTGCTTTATGTCATCAGATTCTTGAAAATCAGAGGGAGCTTCCTCAGCAAATCACAGCAGAAAAAGCCAAGGCGAGAGCCTCAATTTTCTCTTTTCGGCTCCTGTGAAATCCAAACTGAGAATCTCTGTTGAGTTCCATCTACCAAACTTTCGTCCCATCCTTAGCTTTAGAGGACAGCAGTGTGAATCCATGGCCACAGGCGGCAGGTGAAATCTGAAAAAAAGTTCCCATAAAGCATTCACTGATCTGGGACGTCCAGTTTTTCCAGCAATAAATGGCAGCTTGTTTACCCATTCCAAGAACACACACTATTAACACAGCAACCAACACTTATGGAATGTTTGCTACATGCTAAGTGCTTGAGATGCACTATCTCATTTCATCTTCACACTCACCCAAGGATCTAGTTATCAGATCCTCCCCATTCACCAAGACACAGTCTCGCAAAGCAGTAAAGTTGAACATTACCTTAGTTTGAATCTTGGCAACACCAGAGGGTCTACAGCTGGTAGACCCTGACCAGTTGTGTGATCTGAAACAGACTGCTTGACCTCTCTGTGTCTGTTTCCCTCTATGTGAACTGGAGTTGAGAACAATATCTCTCTTATTGGGTTGTTGTCAGGACTAAATGAGTTAATAGAGCTAAAGCCCCTACAGTGAATAGTACTTGACTTAATGTGTAAGAGCGACGGCACGTACTCACTATCATTACTGGTGGTAGTAAGAGGAGTAGTCGATAGAGGAGAAAATCGAGGCTCCTAGAGATTAAGTAACTTGTCTAATACAGTCACGCGGCTAAGATGTGGAGGCTGTCTGATTCCAGAATGCACCCTCTTGACCCTGATACTGCACTGTGACATTCTCAAAGCCCTGCCATGAAGAAGCATTCATACCACAGCCACAGCGAAAGTGACACATTCACAGCCCAGTGACTCTGTTGGGTGTTTCACCCAAACGCGATGTGATGTTATCAATCCTCACTTTCACTGGCCACATGAGGAAACGGAGGATTTGGTAGGGCTGAAGCCAAGGGCAGCCTGGCTTTAGAATCGGCTCCTTTCCCATAAAACCCAGAGTGAGCACCTTCCCGGGTGGCCTGGGATAGTCCTAGCTTACACCTGATGTCCCAACGTTCACTCTCGAACAAACTGGACAACAAATTCTACAGTGACCCAAATGACGCCCCACTGTCCCTTGGCTGTTTACAGTTTATCACAGGCCTCTGTAGTCAATCTCAGAGACTATATATAAACCTAATCCTTAGGAAAAGCCAGCTGACCAATAACGAGCAAATGTGAAGAATTTTCTTGGCGGGGGTGCCGGCCATGTGGACTAGTTCCCAGTGAGTGAGTTCGGCGCGCTCTGCTAGGGTGGCCTGGGTTTGGTTCCAGGATGCAAACCTACACCACTTTTGGTGGCCAGGCTGGGGCTGCGACCCACATACAAAATAGAGGATGACTGGCACATGTGTTAGCTCAGGGTGACTCTTCCTCAGCAAAAGAAAGATTTTCTTTTTACTTGCAGCATGGCCTGAGGAAAGCTAGCTAAATATTTCCTTTAAATTTGACGTGTTGGTGACTTGTTTAATCAAGTCATCCCAAAGTGACATATCCCTCCTTTTTCCCTGTGATATTTTCTCTCCTCACATTCACAGGGAACATATACACATGCACCCTTGTGTGAGTCAAAAAGCTCAGTTCCCTGGCCTTTGGGAATGGCTTGGGTCCACAGAAACGACCCACTGGGGAGGCAGGAGCCAGCCCCTGACCACACGGCAGGAAACATAGAAAAGAAGCGAGTCCACAGAGGATGCCCAGCACTCTATGCTTTCTCTCATTGCTTGTGGTAGCTGTTGATTCAACACTCAATAAATACTTGGTGAGCACCTACTGTGTTATTAAATCTGCTAGTATGGGAAAAGGCTTCGAACAACACCTGACACAGAGTCAGCATTCGGTAATGTGTGTTATAATAATGTGCCAGCAGAGCACTTCCAACTATGGTGGAGTGAAGAAGTTAGTGAAGCTCTCACCAAAAAAGAACTGCAAAACTGGACAAAATTATTTAAAAAACACCACTTCATGGCCTGGGAAATCAATAAAACACAAAGAAACTGAGGAATTATTCACAGAAGACTGTGAGAACTACAGGTAAGAACAGCTGGAGACTTCAGACTTCCTGTCTTGTGTTGTTCCTTCCGCCCCAGCTCAGTTAGCACAGAAGTTTGAACAGGACAGGGCTGGCCATGAAAACCTTCAGCTTTGTTGCCAGAATGCACAGACCTTCATTGGATGCTGAAACTGGAGGGTGCAAACTCATGCCCATCAGCAAACTAGTAGGAAACAAACAAGTAAAATGCACAACTCGACGAGCCTGATTGCAATGGTGATTGGGGCAAGAGGAGAGGCAGACCAGCCAGAAATTTCATGGGAAAATGCTAGAAAGGAGAGAGCGACAGAAGCCTCTGCCCACATCCACGGCTTTCTGAGAAACTGCACGAATGGACAGATGAGACCTGAGCACCGGTGGAAAGTAAAGATGAGGAGACTGGAGAACAGGCTGAACTTTGATGTGGTTCCAACCTACAGACAATCAAAGGTAGAGGGTAGAAACCTTAGAAGCTCAAGTTGTTTGAGCACAACCTCTGCCCAAATCATTGGCTGACCACAAAGGGATGCAGACTGGGGGCAACCCTCAGGAAGTCAGGCTAAAAAAATAAGAGGAACCGAGCAAAGACATCAGTGGCCACGCACAGCCCAGGAGGCTGAGGCTATAGATCAAGTCCATAAAAATTAAAAAACAAAACAAAAGAAAAAATCCTCAGCATGAAAAATATCAGAATCCAAAATTGTTATAATATATCATGAAAAACTCCAGTTTTTAACAAAAAAAAAAATACAAGAATTAAGAAAGAGTGACATATACCAGGGGGAAAAAAGCAGCCAACAGAAACTGACACGCAGTTGACCCAGATGTTAGATTTATCAAAGATATCAATGAACTGTTTTTCAAAGACTATTTTAAGACCATGTTAAAAAACCATATGAATACATGATGACAATGACTTGACAAATACGGACGCTGAATACAGAAAAACAAACACAAAAATCCTAAATAGAAATTTTAAAGTTGTAAAGCAAAATAACAAAATAAAGAATTCACTATATAGGCTCAACAGCAGATTTGAGATGGCAGAAGAATCAGTGAACTTGAAGAAATAGCAATAGAAAGTATTCATTCTGAAAAATAGAGAAAAAAAAGACTGAAAAAGAAAACGAATGGTGCTGCAGAGACCTGTGGCACAACATCAATTGTATTAACAGTCAGGAAATGGGAGTCTCAGAAGGGCAAGAGAGAAAGAAAGTAGAACAAAACACTTATAGAAAGAATGGCAGAAAACCCACCAAATTTTATGAAAAAACATAAATCTAAGATCAAAGATGCTCAACAAAACACAGTTAACCTGTTAAAAAACAAACTCTGGAAAGCACCCAAAGAAAATGGACTCATCAGGTACAAGGCAACAACAATCAGATTCACGGCTCACTTCTCATCAGAAACTACGGAGACCAGAAACGAATAGAATGACATATTCAAAGTCTGAAAGACAAAAACTGTCAACCAAGCATTAATTCTATATCCAGCAAAATTACACTTTAAAAAAAATTGAAGCTGGAATAAAGACATGACCAAACAAAGACTGACAGAATTCACTGAGAGCAGACGCGTCTGAACAAGAACTAAAGAAGTCCTTCAGGCTGACAGGAAATGACAGCAGATGGTCAGTAACAATCACAAGAAGAAATGAAGAACATCAGTCAAAGTAATTATAAAGGTAAATATAAAACACTGCACAAATATATTTTGTCTATCTTCATCACTTAAGAGATTTAAAGGACAATCGCACAAAATCATAATTATAAATTGCTTTGCTGGGCTTCAAATGTAGAAAGATGTGGTATAGATCACAACAACCACACAAACGAGAGAGGAGGAAATGGAGCAATGTTGAAACAAAGTTAGTTTCCTCAGGATTAGGTCACTATTAACCTGAAGTAGATTGTGATAAATTAGGACACATATTTTAATCCCAAGAGCAACTACTAAAAAAACAAACAAAATATAGTAAAACACCAAACAAAGGAATTTAAAAAGTCCGCTAGAAAAATAACTATTAACCACAAAAGAGGGCCTCAAAGGAAGAGCAGGGAGAAAAAAATGACATAAAGAAACAGAGCAAAATGGCAGATGTGATCCGACCACATCCGTAACTACATTCAAAGGACATGGATTGAGCAATGTCGGTGAAAATAGTGGAGCAACAAAAACACTGGGAAACTGTCAGAATCCACTTTTCAAAACTCTGACAAAGAACCAAAGACTTCAAGCAATCTGGGGGATGTTTACTCCAGGAAAGCAGCTGACTCTCAGTCAGAACAGCAAGCTTGGTCGCATTTTAATCTGACCTATTCCCATCCACCTCTCCTCAGCTCTGCAGGAGCCCTCAACACAAACAGCTCACAATTTCAGTGGAAATCAGCAATCTGGCAGCCATGGGGGGAGGCAGAAAAGGATTGGAACAACTGCAAAGCCCCACTCCCAGAGAACTCGCGTTTCATCTGTCTGGTAGTGCCCTGCAAGACCCCATTAACAAGGCTCTATTTTTCTGACCTGATGCAGATATCACCCAAAACAAACAGCCTTTCCTCCTGGAGTGTCTGTTGAAAACAATGAGAGGCTAATAACGAACATTAAAGCTGCCTGGGTGGTGCATAATAGTAGGAGCAAACAATATAGATTAACCCAGAAACTATCAACCAACTTGACCTGACATCTCTAGAACACTGCACCCAAACAACAGCAGAATACACATCCTTTTAGAACACACAGGGAACATTCTCCAGGATAGACCATATTCTAGGCGAGAAAAGAAAGTCTCAATACATGTAAAAGGACTGAAATTAAAGTATGTTCTCTAACCACAACAGAATGAAATTGGAAATCCACAAATAAAGAAATTAGGAAAACCATCAATATTTGGAAAGTAAACACTTCTAAATGACTCCAGGGTCAAAGAAGAAATTCCAAAGAAAACTGAAAACTACTTGAAGGTAAATGAAGACAGAAGAAATACAACATATCCGAATTTATGGGCTGTAGCTAAATAGTGCCTAGAGACAAAATTATAATTTTAGCTTTAAACTTTAGTTTAAAGCTTGTAATGTAGCTTTCAATACCTACATGACAAAAGAAAAAAGATCTCGACAATAGCCAAACCTTCCACCTTAAGAAACTAGAAAGAGAAAACTAAACCGAAAGCAAGCAAAGAAGGGAAATACTAAAAATACAACTAGAAATCAATCAAACAGAAATCAGAAAATCAATAGTGAAAATCAATTCAACAAAAATTTGGTTCTCTCAAAACATTAATAAAGTTGACAATTCTTTAGCTAGACTGACAAAGGAAAAAAGAGAAAATACAAATTACCAAAATCGGGAACTAAAGAAAGAAGATTACTACCAACGTACAGAACTGTGGGAGATCAGAAGTGAATACTAGAAACAACTTTATGCCAACAAATTAGATAACTAACAAGAAAAAACACATTCCTAGGAAGACACAAATTACCCAAGCTGACTCAAGAAGAAATCGAAAATTTTAATGTGCCTATAACAAGCTTAAAAAAATTAAATTAGTAATAAAACAAGCTCTTCTTACCAAGGAAAGTCCAGACCCAGATAACTTACTTCACTGGTAAATTAACCCAACATTTACCTAAGGAATAACACCAATTCTTCACAAACTTTTCCAGAAACTCATTCTATGAGGCCAGGAATATCCTGATACCAAAACCAGTCAAAGACATCACAAGAAAAAAATCCTCAATAAGATGTTAGCATAACCAACCCAGTGGAAAAAGGATTATTGTCCAAGAACAAGAGGAATTTCTCCCAGGAATGCAAGCTGGTTTAACATCCAACAATCAACTAACGTAATATATCCTACTCACAGAATAAAGGACAAACATCACATGATCACCTCAACAGATATACAAAAAGCATTTGACAGAATCTAGTCCCTATTCAGGATTTTAAAAAAGAAAAGAAACTCCGCATAAGGTAGGACAAGAAGGGAACTTCCTCAACTTGAGGAAAGACATCTGTGAAAACCTTACAGCTCGCATCACCCGCAATGGTCAAAGACTGAATGCTGTCTCCCTAAGATCAGGAACAGAACACGGACAGCACTTCAATTCAACACTGTACTGAAGGCTCTACCCAGTGCAATTAGGCAAGAGAAAGAAACAAAGCCATGCAAATTGGAAATGAAGACGTGAAACTGTCTTGATTCACAGACAACCAGACAACACCATCCTGTATGTAGAAAATCCTAAGGAATACACAACAACATATAAAACTAATATACAAGTTCAGCAAACTCAAAAGATAGAAGGTCAATGTACAAAAACCAAAGGTATTTCTATATACTAACAAGGAAAGCTCCAAGAATTAAGTTGAGAATACAATTCTATTCAAAATACCATCAAAAAGGATAAAATGCTTAGGAATAACTGTAACAAAAGAAATGCAAGAGTTGTATACTGAAAACTACAAAACATACTTGAGAGAAATTAAAGACCTACTTAAATGAGAGATTCTACGTTCATGGATTGGAAGACAAAAGAATGTTAGAGGGCATTTGTGCCCAAATCAATCTACAAATTCAACATAATCCCTACCAAAATCCCAGCAAGTACTTCTGCAAAAACTGACAAGCTAATCCTAACATTTATGTGGAAAATCAAAAGACTCAGAATAGACAAAACAATTTTTAAAAACAAGAACAAGCTGGAGGACTTACATTTCCCAATTTCAAAATTTATTATAAAGCTACAGTAATCAAAAGAGCATAATTTTAGCATACGGTTAGACATATAGATCAACGGAACAGAACTGACAGTTCAGAAATAAACCCTGACTGTTTACAGGCAACTGACTTGGACAAAGGTGCCAAACAATTCAATAAGGAAAGGATAGTCTTTCAACTAATGATCCTAGGACAATGGGATATCCACATGGAAAAAGGCCCCTACCCCACACCATACACAAATACCAGGTCAAATGGCTGGCTCATAGACCTAAACAGAAGAACTAAAACTATGACGCTCCTACAAGAAAATATAGGAAAACTATCTTTGTGATCTTGGGTTAGGCAAAGACTTCTTACACATACCAAAAACACAATCCACAGCAGAAAAACTGATCAACTGAATTTCATTAAAATTTAAATATTTGTCTCTTCAAAGGACACTTAAGAAAATCAAAAGAAAAGCCGTGGGCTGGCAGAAAATATCCGCACATATCATGTATATGATAAAGGACCTCTATCCAGCACACATAAATAACTCTTACAACTCAATATTAAGGAAAAAACAACGCAACTTGTCATTCCTCTGGAGCTTCAATGCCCCGTTTCTCTTGATCTCCCCTTTTCAGTTCAAGATCACTTGTTACCCTTGACAGACAAGTCAGAAGCCAAACTGGTCCAATCTGCTGCTTTTTCATCCCGCATCGAGATTCCCACAAGCATCCCCAACAAGAACCTATCCCAAGCACCTCGTTTTGCTCTTCTGACTGTTGGCTCCAAGAGAAGCTGCCGCAGGTCGCCCTCTGCTGCCATCTTTTCAAACCTGAGTCAAGGCAGACGCCTCCTGTGCAAACACCCTAGTGTGTGCGGACCTCCGCTCCTCCTCGCTCATCCCTGTACCTGCTCCAGTTAACGCTTCCTTTCCCTCTGGCCCACCGACTCCAGCCGGCCCGCAAGGTCCCAGAGCTTTTGCAGCCGTCTGTCCTAACATCAGAACTTCCGGGGCCAACCGCCCGAGTGCTGATCCCACTGTACCTCCCCCTACCAGCTGTGGGGTCTGGGGCCTGTCCTTTGACCTGTCTGAGCCTCCCTCTGCTCCCTGATATGTGGGGACAACCCCGACCCGCCGGGGAGGTGTGGCTCCCACGGGCCGCCACAACCCCGCCGTTTCCGCGCCTCCATCAAGGCAGGCAGCGCCCCTGTCGCCTCCCCCTCCTGTGCCTGTGGCCGCTCGAGGGGCGCCCTCCCGGAGTCTCACCCTCCAGCGTGGCAGCTTCTCAAGAGGCCGAGGGCACGGGGAGGAGCAGCGGCGGCAGTGGCCGGAACGCGCCGAGGGAGGGGCCGCCCGCTCCTTCCGCTCCAGCTCCAGGAGGGATGGCAGCGGCTCGACCCGGCGGCGCGGACGCGAGCTGGCGCGGGGCTCCGCCCGGAGCTGGGCAGCACGAAGGGGGGGCGCCCTGCGCCCCGAAAAGCTGCAGCCTCCCACGAGGATGCGGTCGGCGCCGGCCGCGCGCTCGCCAACCTACAGGCCCACAGGCGCGCCCCCGGCCTCCGCCGCCTCCTGCCGACTCGGTGAGCACACGGCCGCCGTTCAGAGCCCTCGCCCCGCCCCCGGGGCAGCCCAGCCGGCACCCCAGCCGGGCCCTCGCCGCCGGCGCCATCGCCGCTTCACCCCTCCAGGCCACCCAGCGAGGCCAATTTGTGTGACCCTTGACCCCACGCCCTGGCGAATGCGCCCGCCTCCAGGTTTCCTATTGGCTGAAGGCAGAGGTGCTGAAGGACCCCAGTGGCGCATCCAGGGGGGGTGGCTGGGCTGGGCGGAGCCGGGGACCTGCGATCCTCAGGGTGGTGGATGGGGCCCAGGTCCTGGCCCTGCCACCTGGTGCGCGACCTTCCTCTGAGCTCCAGCTCCGCCTGAGCGCCGTCCCCTTCCCGCGGAGCACACGTTTCCCGAGCATCTGCCCGGCTCCTCAGGGCGCAGGGCGCTTTCCTGTCGCCAGGTCCTTTGCTTCTTGGCATCAGCCTGGGAAACGCTGGAGGGGTGGCGCCCTCCGCGCATCTCCAGGTAAGTCCTTCCCCTGCCCTGTGTAGTCCCTTTGCCACTGTCCGTTGTCATCTCTTCCCTGGCCTTGTCGTGGGCGTTCCCCACCCTCATCAGCTACTAGGCAACTCAGTCCCTGCTCCAGCCACAGTGAGCTAGAGGGTAGCTCTTCCTATTGGCATTCGCTGCCAAAACCCCTGCAGGCATTCCCCACTGTCTTCCACAGTGCATCCTCCTCCCCGGCTCACCTCACTCCTCAGCGCTTCATCCACTTGAGCAGAGGGCTCCACTTGTGCCTTCTGATCCCACCGCTGTTTCAGGCCTCCCTACTTTGCACGCACTGCCTCCAATGCCCTTCAGATGTCTGGCAAACTCCTAGTCATCTTCTAAGATCCAGCTCAAGCACCTCCTTTGAACTTCTGTGAAAGCAAGTACTTCAGTTCCTTCAGGTTGTCCTCACCAATGTTGTCCTCCTACAGGTTGGGAGGCGGCCAGGAACAAGGGGTGTCCTCCTGAATGAATGACCAGGAGTCTGGGGCCCTTGTTTCTAGTCCTGCTTCGGCTACTGACTAGTTGTCTCCCTTTTCTGGATCTCCTGTCTGAAATGAGGGGACGGGTTAAAACAAAAGTCAATACATGAAATGATATTTTTAAAATGAATGAGGTGTTTTGACTTTATGGCTTGTAGGATGTCTTGCAGCCGGTTATGATCCCTGGTGGGCATGCCCAAATACTAGCCCCAAATGCTGAGGGCCAACGCCCTCTGTCTTCCCTCCCTTGCTTCCTTCTCTCTCTTTCTCTTGATATTGCTTGATCCCTAGAAGTAATCCAGTTTTAATCTACTCCCAACACCAGTTCAGATTACCTTGTTGTCCTGGAATGTGCCTTGTATCCAGTCTGAAATGTGTTTTTACTGTTTCCTGGTGAAATGTGGTGGATGTTTTACTGTTCTGTGGGGCTGTTTTGCAGAGAGTGATCAGGGAAAACTGACTGATAAGATATGGTATCCAGGAGACTGCTCCTCGAAGGCCTCCACCTGCAGCAAACGTAATTAACCAAAGCTATGAAGTCAGTAGTCTGCTGGGCTATGAGATCTATCCTCTGTTTGCACTGAGGTCGTGCTTCCCTTGGACTGCTCCGAATCAGTGAGTGAGGCAGGGATAGACACTCAGGCAGACCTGTTCCTGGGAGGCATGGACTCCTCTGCTGATCTGCTTGTGCTCAAGGACTCCCCAGTGGCATTCCTAAGCCTTCCTTAGACTATACAGCAGTGTAGGACACTTGGACCCATCCTTCCCTCTATCTCCCCCTCATTTAGAGTCAGACTTGCATCATGGCCTGATGGCTCTCCCACTTTGCCAGGCTCCCCCACCCCATTTTCTGTTACAGAAGCATTTCCCCTCATAAAATCCTTGCCCGTTTAATCCTGTCTTGGTGTCCACCTCTCAGAGGACATTTGAGCCAAGCCATGATAAATGAAGAGTGAGCCATTTACACATCCTGGGTAGAGGTTCTAGGCAGAGGCTACCTCAAGTACAGAGGCCCAGAGGTGAGAGACTTCTTGGGGGTGTGTGCTGCAAACCAGCCCAAATAACACCAGATACACCAAAATAGTCCTGCCCAACTTTAGGTTGCTTTTGGTAGAGAGGAGAGCCAGCAAAACTTTGCCTTGGTAATGGTTAGCTAAGGCCCACAACCTCATTACCAGGTTATAATGCAAGCGAGTCTCACGTGAAATGTTGTCACACAAGCAGACATTTACTTAAAAATATTCCTTAGGAATCAGGGA